>NW_026111610.1:415000-490000 GCF_024679095.1 Eriocheir sinensis
TTATGTGTATTATGAGCGGGGGCTCCATCGTGCATAAACCACGCTCTTCTACGTGTGGCTAATGATATATCTTCCAGGTAGCCAGGTAAAGTGTTTTGTAAAAACTCAAGATACGTTTGGCCATTCAGGCGCATGGGAAGTACATGAGGGCCCAACAGACTATCACCAAGTATGCCACACCATACATTGATTGAAAACCTCTGCTGATGTCCTCTGTTCCACGTGGTATGTGGATTCTCGTCATCCCAGTAGTGCATATTATGAGTATTGAACATGCCTGTTCTGGTAAATGAGGCTTCATCTGTGAACAATACAGAATTGCAAAAGTTGTAATTATGTGCTATTTTATTTAAGAACCACTGGCTAAATTCTAATCGCCTTGGATAGTCACCAGGACACAATGCCTGTACCCTCTGAATATGGTACGGGTACAATAACTGCTCATGCAGCGTTCTCCACACCGATGATGAACTAACCCCTACGTCATGCGCAACTGCCCGAACGCTAGTTCTGTGATTGTCAGCAACAGCGTTCAACACTTCCTCTTCAGTGTCTGGTGTGCGAACCCTCCGAGGTCTACCTGCATCGGGTCTGGTTGTGCGTAGATTGCCAGTCTCTCTCAGTCGTCTGTGTATGTTGGCGAATGTCTGATGATACGGTTGACGTCGTAATGGATATTTTGCTCCATACAACCGCTCTGCTTCTCTGCCGCACCCACGTGCTTCACCATAACACATCAGCATATCAACTTGTTCTGCGAAGGTGTACGATGCCATCATTTAAACCTGTGTAGGAAAAGTATGTGAACATCATTAATAATGCATGAAGCACATACCATACTGTGGTCGTAACACTACCCCATAACAATGCCTATCGCTGGTACTTATCACATGATAAAAGGAAACTTCTTAAGCATATGTAATCTCTTTCAAAATCTGACTTGTATGCGTATTACACATGTTCCAGTAAACAACTATACGTATGTACGTATAGTTGGCATCGGTGAACCAGCAGAATTTATCAAGTGCTATTCTTACAATATTTATGCCAGTAATAATGTGGAGAATAGTAACTGTACATAACGACGATTTTCAATGGAGAAACAAACCCACAGTATGCGATGGATTCATTGTGTCCGATGCAGTGTCGGTGCTGTCTTGATACAATAAGAAAGGACTGCTAACGAAACGTTCTATCATAAAATAATTATCACTCGTCACTTACTGTGGAATTTTTTTCTACACTGACACTGTAATGTTAATGTACATACCTGCTAGAGAGTGAGAGGGCGACCGGACCTGTGAATGAGCACTCTGACCACCACAACGGCAACTACAGCTCGGATTCGAGTGGCGTTCTAAGTGTCGAACAACGAACAAACCTTGATACCTGAAACGAGCTGATGGGTCGAACATTCTGTCGCAGGCTACGTCCTCGCAGTGTTACCAACTACATAAATATGATATCTGCTATTTCAGCGCTTAGCCGCTAGAGGCTGCTCATTTGAAAAAAAAATGAATACATTACCACTGACAAAGTATCTGTGTTATGTATCACATCAGTAATAAGTCTGAGTGTCCATGGAATCTGTCCACACGCAGCTAAAACGTCTGATATCCTTAATAATGTCGATAAAGACAATGTGTAGCAACTTTTCGCTACGGTCGTATTATCTCCTAAATAACGCAATTTTAGACAATATAGTATATGATAAAAATAGCTTAGTTTTCACCATAGAAGTGACCCTGAAAGTTTGGTGAACGAATTATGAAACACCCTGTATAGTTTTATACAAATTTACGTTATTTTATGTGTATTTTATATATTTATATTTCTACAAATACACATTCTTTTATTGGTATTTTGTTTATTTATTTTGATTCGAGTCTACATTGTTTTATGTGATTTTGTATACATTTTTTTATACGTATTTACTTAATTTTATGTGTATTTTGTATATATATTTTTATAGAAATCTTCGATATTTTATGTATATTCGTAAATATATTTTGAAACAAATTTACATTGTTTTATATGTATTTTTGTATATCTCTTTCAATACAAATTTACCTTATTGTATGTGCATTTTGTATATCTATTTCAATACAAATTTAAATGTTTTATGTGTATTTTGGTATATATATTTTTATAAAAAATGCGCTGTTTTATGGGAATTTTGCATCTTTATTTTCATACAAATTTACATTATTCTATTAATATTCTGTGTATTTATTTTGATACGATTTTACATTATTCTATTTGTTTTTTGTATATATTTTTTTATTCATATTTACATTATCTAATGTTTATCTTGCATATATATTTTATACAAATTTATTAAATATTATCTATTTTCATACATATACACATTCTTTTCATGATATTTTGTTTATTTACTTTGACACGAATTTACATTATTTAATGTGTATTTTGTATATATATTTTTATATATATTTATATCATTTCATGTGTATTTCGTATAAATATGTCTATAGAAATCTACGTCATTTTATGTTTATTCGTATATATATTTTGAAACAAATTTACATTGTTTTATGTGCATTTTCCATATTTTTTCAATACAAATTTACCTTATTGTATGTGCATTTTCTATATTAATTTCAATACAAATCTGATTATTCTATGTGTATTTTTGTATATGTATTTTTATAAAAATATGCTTTATTTTATTGTTATTTTGCATCTTTATTTTCATACAAATTTACATTATTTTATTGATATTCTGTGTATTTATTTTGATATGATTTTACATTAATCTATGTGTATTTTGTATATATATTTTATAAAAATGTACGTTATTTTATGTGTATTTGTTTTCATATCATATAAATTTACATTATTTCAAGTGTATTTTGTACATGTATTTAAATACAAATTTACCTAGTTATATGTGTATTTTGTATATCTATTTTCATACAAATTTAAACTATTTTTGTGTATTTTTGTAAATATTTTTATACAAATTTTCGTTATTTTATGTGTATTTTGTATTTTTATTTTCCTACAAATACACGTCCTTTTATCTTAATTTTGTTTATTTATTTTGATACGAATTTACATTATTTTAGGTGTCTTTGGTATATATATTTTTATACTTCTTTACATCATTTATATGTATTTTGTATGTATATTTTCAAAGAAATTTACTCAATTTTATATGTATTCGTATATATATTTTGATACAAATTTATATTATTGATGTGTATTTTGCATATCTATTTCAATACAAATTCACTTTATTGAATGTGCATTTTGTATATTTATTTTAATACAAATTTAATTATTTTATGTGTTTTTTTGTATATATATTTTTATACAAATATGCGTTATTATATGTGTATTTTGGATCTATATTTTGATATAAATTTACATTATTTTATTGATATTCTGTTTATTTATTTTGAAACGATTTTACATTATTCTATGTGTATTTTGTATATATATTTTTTATATACATTTACATTATTTAATGTATATTCTGTATATATATTTTATGCAAATTTTCGTTATTTTATGAGTATTTTTTTATATATTTTCATACAATTTTACATTATTTAATGTATATTTTGAATATGTATTTCAATTCAATTTTAACTGATTTTATATATAGTTTGCATATCTATCTAACAAATTTAAATTATTTTTGCGTATTTTTGTATATATTTTTATACAAATTTTAGTTATTTTATTTGTATTTTGTATATAAATTTTCCTACAAATATACATTCTTTTATTGGAACTTTGTTTATTCATTTTGATACGAATTTACATTATTTTATGTGTATTTTGAATATCTATTTTCATACAAATTTAATTACTTCTGTGTATTTTTGTATATAGTTTTAAATAAATCTACGTTATTTTATGTGTATTTTGTATATTTACGATATTTTATGTGAATTTTGTATTTTTTTTTATACAAATACACATTCTTTCATTGGTATTTTGTTTATTTAATTTGATACGAATTTAAATTATTTTCTGTGTATTTTGTATACATTTTTTTAAAAGTATTTACTTCATTTTATGTGTATTTTGTATATATATTTTCATAAAAATCTACGTTATTTTATGTGTATTCGTATATATACTTTGAAACAAATTTACATTGTTTTATGTATTTTGCATATCTATTTCAATACAAATTTACCTTATTGTATGTGCATTTTGTATATTTATTTTAATACAAATTTAATTTTTTTAATTGTATTTTGGTATATATATTTTTATAAAAAAAAATCGTTATTTTATGGGTATTTTGCATCTTAACTTTCATAAAAATTTAAATTATTTTATTAATATTCTGTGTATTTATTTTGATACGATTTTACATTATTCGATTTGTGTTTTGTATATATTTTTTCATACGTATTTACATTGTTTAATGTGTATTTTGTATATATATTTTATACAAATTTACGTTATTTTAACTGTATTTGTTTATGTATTTTCATTCAAATTTACATTATTTTATGTGTATTTTGTATATGTATTTCAATACAAATTTACCTAATTTTATGTGTATTTTGTATATTTATTTTCAAACAAATTTTTTTTATGTATTTTTGTATATACTTTTATCAAAATTTCCGTTATTTTATGTGTATTTTGTATATCTATTTTCATACAAATACATATTCTTTTATTGATATATTGTTGATTTATTTTGACAGGAATTTATTTTATTTAATGTCTATTTTGTATATATATTTTTATTCGTATTTATATCATCTCATGTGTATTTTGTATATATATTTCTATATAAATCTACGTTATTTTATGTGTATTCTTATATATATTTTGAAACAAATTTTCATTGTTTTATGTGTATTTTGCATATTTTTTCAATATAAATTGACCTTATTTTATGTGCATTTTGTATATTAATTTTAATACATATTTAATTATTGAATGTGTATATTTGTATATGTAATTTTATAAAAATATGCTTTATTTTATGGGTATTTTGCATCTTTATTTTCTTTCAAATTTACATTATTTTATTGATATTCTGTGTATTTATTTTGATTCGATTTTCCATTTTTCTATGTGTATTTTGTATATATATTTTATAAAAATGTACGTTATTTTATGTGTATTTGTTTTCATTTCATACAAATTTACATTATTTTATGTGTATTTTGTACATGTATTTAAATACAAATATAACTAATTATATGTGTATTTTGTATATTTATTTTCATACAAATTGAAACTATTTTTGTGTATTTTTGTAGGTATTCTTATAGAAATTTTCGTTATTTTATGTGTATTTTGTGTATTTATTTTCCTACAAATATACGTCCTTTTATCTGAATTTCGTTTATTTATTTTGATACGAATTTACATTATTTTAAATGTTTTTGGAATATATATTTTTATACTTATTTACATCATTTATATGTATTTTGTATGTATATTTTCATAGAAATTTACTCTATTTTATGTGAGTTCATATATATATTTCGATACAAATTTACATTATTGATGTGTATTTTGCATATCTATTTCAATACAAATTTACTTTATTGTATGTGCATTTTGTATATTTATTTTAATACAAATTCATTTATTTCATGTTTTTTTTTTGTATGTATATTTTTATACAAATATGCGTTAATATATGTGTATTTTGCATCTTTATTTTCATACAAATCTACATTATTTTATTGATATTCTGTTTATTTATTTTGAAACGATTTTACATTATTCTATGTGTATTTTGTATATATATTTTTATACATATTTACATTGTTTAATGTATATTTTGTATATATATTTTATGCAAATTTACGTTATTTTATGTGTATTTGTTTATATATTTTCATACAATATTACATTATTTGGCTGGAGTAGGTAGGAAGACACCTACCGAACGGGCGCAAGCCACTCCCGGTGAGGTATATATGGGAGGTGAGAAGGGAACTGAGGCCCTCCAAAGACTCTTCCCATGTCCTCACTAACAGTTTCCCTATTGACTCACCAACACCGGAGAGTAGTTCAGCATGCTCTCTAAAGACAGATCCTCTCTTTATCCACACCACACTACATTCACACAACATATACACCTTTTCCCAAAATTTAAATTTCAAAATGGCGCACCTACACCAAGTCTCGGAGTCCCCGCCTGGGGGGGGGACCACAAATTCCCCCAGGGAGGACTCCCCTTCTGGCTGCCGACCCGAGAGGTGTCTTGATAACTCCTCGAACCTCTTTCTTCTCAATTTCTGCAACATTCGCGGTCTTCGCTCTATTTTTCATTCTGTGGAACATCATCTCTCCTCCTCTAAACCTCACCTTCTCTTCCTTACCGAAACACAGGTTGCTGAGGCTACTGACAGCAATCTCTACTCTGTTCCCTCCTACTATCTCTATCCTAAATTTCAATCCAAAGCTGGATGTTGCGCCTACGTGCGCAACGACATCACTTGCTCTCGTGCCCACGACCTTGACTCTTCTGAATTTTCCATCATCTGGCTAAAACTTCATTGTCATTCTATTACTAAATACATCTGTGCTGTTTATCTCTCACCTAACTCTACCAACTATGTAAAATTCTTTGACTATTTGAACTCTAAAGTGGAGCACATCTTGACCCACTCTCCCATCGCTGAAATCTCCATCCTAGGAGATTTCAATGTTCACCACCAGCTTTGGCTTTCATCCTCTTTCACTGACCATCCTGGTGAACAAGCCTACAACTTTGCTGTCCTCAACGACCTAGAGCAGTTGGTCCAGCACCCTACACGTATTCCCGACCGTCTTGGAGACAGGCCCAACTTTCTAGACCTCTTCCTTACCTCAAACCCTTCTGCTTATTCTGTCAAACTGTTCTCTCCGTTGGGCTCCTCCGATCACAATCTTATTTCTGCATCCTGTCCTATCGCTCCTGTACACCCTCTGGACCCACCGAAGAGGCGATGCTTCTGGCATTTTGCTTCAGCTCGGTGGGACGACTTGAGGATGTACTTTTCCGATTTCCCGTGGAATGATTATTGCTTCCAGGATAGAGACTTCTCTGTGTGTGCTCAGCGCATCACAGAGGTGATTGTCTCTGGAATGGAGGCATACATTCCTCGTTCTTTCTCTACTCCTCACGCTAAAAAGCCTTGGTTTAATCACGCTTGTTCTCGTGCTGTCAATGATAGATAGGTGGCTTACAAAAAGGTACCAGAGCCTTCAAACTAATGCTAATTAAGAACTGTACATTTCTGCCCGAAATCGTGCCAAATCTATTCTCCGACTTACCAAAAATTCTTTCATTAATAGAAAATGCCAAAACCTTGCTTTCTCTAACTCTTCCCGTGACTTCTGGTATCTAGCCAAAAACATCTCCTCCAACTTCACTTCTTCATCTTTCCCTCCACTCCTCAGTCCTGACGGCAACACTGCCGTCTCATCTATCTCTAAGGCTGAACTCTTCTCTCAAACTTTTTCTAAAAACTCCACTCTGGACGATTCTGGGCATATTCCTCCTACTCATCCCCCCTCTGACTCCTTTATGCCTGTTATAAAGATTCTTCAAAATGATGTTTTCTATGCCCTCTCTGGCCTCAATCCTCAGAAGGCTTATGGACCTGATGGAGTGCCTCCTATTGTCCTTAAAAACTGTGCCTCCGTGCTGTCACCCTGCCTGGTCAAACTCTTTCGCCTCTGCCCGTCAACATCTACCTTTGCTTCTTGCTGGAAGTATGCCTTCATACAGCCTGTGCCTAAGAAGGGTGACCGCTCCAATCCCTCAAACTACCGTCCTATAGCTTTACTTTCTTGTCTATCTAAAGCTTTTGAATTAATCCTTAACCGGAAGATTCAAAAGCACCTTTCCACTTCTGACCTTCTATCTGATCGCCAGTATGGGTTCCGCAAGGGGCGTTCTACTGGTGATCTCCTAGCCTTCTTAACTGACTCTTGGTCATCCTCTCTTAGCCGTTTCGGTGAAACTTTTGCTATTGCGCTGGACATATCAAAAGCTTTTGATAGGGTCTGGCACAAATCTTTGCTTTCCAAATTACCCTCCTACGGTTTCTATCCTTCTCTCTGTACCTTTATCTCCAGTTTCCTTTTTGACCGCTCTATTTCTGCCGTGGTAGACGGTCACTGTTCTTCCCCTAAATCTATTAACAGTGGTGTCCCAGAGGGTTCTGTCCTATCTCCCACTCTTTTTCTGTTGTTCATTGATGATCTTCTTTCCAAAACGAACTGTCCTATCCATTCCTACGCCGATGATTCCATTCAGCATTACTCAACTTCTTTTAATAGAAGACCCACCCTACAGGAACTTAACGACTCAAGGCTGGAGGCTGCAGAACGCTTAGCCTCAGCCCTTACTATTATTTCCGATTGGGGCAAGAAGAACCTGGTGTCCTTCAACGCCTCAAAAACACAGTCTTTCCACCTATCCATTCGACACAATCTTCCAAACAACTATCCCCTATTCTTTGACAACACCCAGCTATCACCTTCCTCAACACTAAACATCCTCGGTCTATCCTTAACTCAAAATCTCAACTGGAAACTTCATATCTCATCTCTTACTAAATCAGCTTCCTCGAGGCTGGGCGTTCTGTACCATCTCCGCCAGTTCTTCTCCTCTGCACAGTTGCTGTCCATATACAGGGGCCTTGTCCACCCTCGTATGGAGTATGCATCTTATGTGTGGGGGGGCTCCACTCACACAGCTCTTCTGGACAGATTGGAGGCTAAGGCTCTTCGTCTCATCAGCTCTCCTCCTCATACTGATAGTCTTCTGCCTCTTAAATTCCGCCGCAATGTTGCCTCTCTTTCTATCTTCTATCGATATTTCCACGCTGACTGCTCTTCTGAACTTGCTAACTGCATGCCTCCCCCCCTCCCGCGGCCCCGCTGCACTCGACTTTCTACTCATGCTTATCCCTATATTGTCCAAACCCCTTATGCAAGAGTTAACCAGCATCTTCACTCTTTCATTCCTCACGCTGGTAAACTCTGGAACAATCTTCCTTCATCTGTATTTCCTCCTGCCTACGACATAAACTCTTTCAAGAGGAGGGTATCAGGACATCTCTCCTCCCGTATTTGATCTTGCTTTCGCCACCTCTTTTGTTTCTTTTTTAGGAGCGGCTTTTTTTTATTATTGTTGTCTTTTTTGTGTGCCCTTGAGCTGCCTCCTTTGTTGTAGAAAAATATATATATTTTAATACAGATGTTCGTTATTTTATGTGTATTCTGTATATTTATTTTCCTACAAATATACATTCTTTTATCTGAATTTTGTTGCTTTATTTTGATACGAATTTATATTATTTTAGGTGTATTTGGTATATATATTTTTATACTTATTTACATCATTTATATGTATTTTGTATGTATATTTTCATAGAAATTTACTCTATTTTATGTGTACTCGTATATATATTTTGATACAAATTTACATTATTTATGTGTATTTTGCATATCTATTTCAATACAAATTTGTTTATTGTATGTGCATTTTGCAATTTTAATTTAATACAAATTTAATTGTGTTATGTTTTTTTTTGTAGGTATATTTTTATACAAATATGCGTTATTATATGGTATTTTGCAACTTTATTATTATACAAATTTACATTATTTTATGGATTTTCTGTTTATTTATTTTGAAACGCTTTTACATTATTCTATGTATATATATATATATATATATATATATATATATATATATATATATATATATATATATATATATATATATATATATATATATATATATATATATATATATATATATATATATATATATATATATATATATATATATATATATATATATATATATATATATATATATATATATATATATATATATATATATATATATATATATATATATATATATATATATATATATATATATATATATAATGCAAATTTACGTTATTTTATGTGTATTTGTTTATATATTTTCAAAAATTTTTACATTATTTAATGTATTTTTGTATATGTATATCAATTCAAATTTGCCTAATTTTATGTGTAGTTTGCATATCTATTTTCAAACAAATTTAAAATATTTTTGTGTATTTTTGTATATATTTTTATACAAATTTTAGTTATTTTATTTGTATTTTGTATATATATTTTCCTACAAATATACATTCTTTTATTGTAATTTTGCTTATTCATTTTAATACGAGTTTACATTATTTTATGTGTATTTTAAATATATATTTTTCTACGTATTTACATTATTTTATGTGTATTTTGTATATATATTTTCATAAAAATGTACGCTATTAAATTTTGTGTATTCGTATATGTTTTGATACAAATTTATATTATTTTATGTGTATTTAGCATATCTATTTCAATAAAAATTTACCTTATTGTATGTGTATTTTGTATATTTATTTTAATACAAATTTAATTATTTTATGTGTATTTTTGTATATATATATATATATATATATATATATATATATATATATATATATATATATATATATATATATATATATATATATATATATATATATATATATATATATATATATATATATATATATATATATTTTTTTTTTTTAAATATGAGTAACATTATGGGTAATTTGCATCTTTATTTTCATAAATTTTTACATTATTGATATTCTGTATATTTATCTTGATACAATTTTACATTATTCTAGGTGTATTTTGTATATATTTTCCTTACATATTTACATTATTTTATGTGTATTTTGTATATATATTTTTCTACGTGTTTACATTATTTTATGTGTATTTTTTATATATATATTTTCATAAAAAATTACGTTATTTTATTGTGTGTATTCGTATATATTTTGATACAAATTTTATACAAATTCATGTCATTTTATGTGTATTTGTATATATATTTTCATACTAATTTATATTATTTCATGTGTATTTTTACATACATTTCATTACAAATTTACCTTATTTTATGTTTATTTTGTATATTTATTTCATTCATTTTTAAATTATTTTATGTTTTGGTATATATATATTTTTTTTAAATGCGTTATTTTATGGGTATTTTGCATCTTAATTTTCATACAAATCTACATTATTTTAAAATATTCTGTGTATTTTTTTTATACGATCTTACATTTTTCTATTTGTGTTTTGTATATATTTTTTTATACATATTTACATTATTTAGTGATTATTTTGTAAATATATTTCATACAAATTTACATTATTTTAAGTGTATTTGTTTATATATTTTCATTAAAATTTACATTATTTTAAGTGTGTTTTGTATATGTATTTAAATACAAATTTACCTAATTTTATGCGTATTTTGTATATTTATTTTCACACAAATTTAAATTATTTTTGTGTATTTTTGTATATAGTTTAATACAAATTTAGGTTATTTTATGTACGCATGTACATTATTTAATGTGTGTTTAGTATATATATTTTTATGCAAATTTACTTTATTTTATGTGCATTTTTGTGCATATATTTTTATAGAAATTTGCGTTATTTTATGTGTATTTGTATGTTTTCTCATACAAATTTACATTATTTTATTGCTATTTTGTTTATTTATTTTGATACGAATTACATGATTATATGTGTATTTTTGTACATATTTTTTATACGTATTTACATTACTTAATGTGTATTTTGTTTATATATTTTTAAACAAATTTACGTTATTATATGTATTCGTATAAATATTTTGATACAAATTTACATTATTTTATGTATTTTGTAAATACATTTCAATTCTAATTTAGCTTATTTTATCTGTATTTTGTATATCTATTTTCATACAAATTTGATTACTTCTTTGTATTTTTGTACATAGTTTTATACAAATTTACGTTATTTTATGTGTATTTTGTATATTTATATTTATACAAATACACATTTTGTTTTTTTTATTTTGATACGAATTTACCTTATTTTGTGTGTATTTTGTATACATTTTTTATACGTATTAACTTCATTTTATGAGTATTTTGCATATATTTTTATAGAAATCTACGTTATTTTATGTGTATTCGTATATATATTTTGAAACAAATTTACAAATTTTTATATGTATTTTGCATATCTATTTCAATACAAATTTACATTATTGTTTGTGCATTTTGTATATTTATTTTAATACAAATTTTAATATTTTATGTGTTTTTTGGTATATATATTTTTATAAAAAAAAGCGTTATTTTATGGGTATTTTGCATCTTTTTTTTTCAAATTTACATTATTTCATTACTATTCTGTGTATTTATTTTGATACTATTTTCCATTATTCTATTTGTGTTTTGTATATATTTTTTTATACATATTTACGTTATTTAATATGTATTTTGGGTATATATTTCATACAAATTTACGTTATTTTAAGTGTATTTGTTTATATATTTTCATTCAAATTTACATTATTTTATGTGTATTTTTGTATAGAGTTTTATACAAAATTACAATATTTTATGTGTATTTTGTATATCTATTTTCATACAAATACACATTCTTTTATTGATATTTTGTTTATTTGTTTATTTGTTTATAAACTACATTATTCTATTTGTGTTTTGTATATATTTTTTTATACATATATACATTATTTAATGAGTTTTTTGTATATATATTTTATACAAATTTACTTTAATTTAAGTGTATTTGTTTATATATTTTCATTTAAATTTACATTATTTTATGTGTATTTTTTTATATATATTTCAATACAAATTTATCTAATTTTTTGTGTATTTTGTATATCTATTTTCATATAAATTTAAACTATTTTTGTGTATTTTTGTATATAGTTTTATACAACTTTACGTTATTTTATGTGTATTTTGTATATGTATTTTCGTGCAAGTACCCATTCTTTTATTGATATTTTGTTTATTTATTTTGACACGAATTTACATTATTTAATGTGTATTTTGTGTATATATTTTTTATACGTATCTACTTCATTTCATGTGTATTTTGTATATATATTTCTAAAGAAATCAACGTTACTTTATGTGTATTCGTATATATATTTTGAAACAAATCTACATTATTTTATGTGTATTTTGTATATATATTTCATTACAAATTTGCCTTATTTTGTTTATTTTTATATTTATTTTCATTAAAATTCAAATTATTTTATGTGTATATAATTATTTGTGTTTACGTTATTTTATGAGTATTTTCTATATATATTTTCATTCAAAATTACATTATTTTATTTGTATTTTGTTCATTTATTTCGATACGAATTTAGATTATTTCATGTGTATTTTGAATACATATTTTTTACACGCATTTATATTATTCAGTATGTATTTTGTATATACATTTTTTTTTAAATTTTACTTCATTTTATGTGCATATGTGTTGTTGTTTTTATACAAATTTACATTATTTTAAGTGTATTCTGTACTTTTTTATTACAAATTTCCCTTATTTTAAGTGTATTTTGTTTATTTATTTTCATACTAATTTAAAGTATTTCATGTGCGTTTTTGTAAATATATTTTTACAGAAATTTTCGTTATTTTATGTGTATTTTGTATATATTTTTTCATACAAATTTACGTTTTTTTATTATTATTTTGTTTATGTACTTTGGTACGAATTTACATTATTATATGTGTATTTTGTATATATTTTGTATCCGTATTTTCATTTTTTAATGAGTATTTTGTTTATATATTTTAAAACAAATTTACGTTATTTTATGCGTTTTTGATTAATTATTTTGACACAAATATACATTATTTTATGTATTTTTTATATATATTTCAATACAAATTTTGTTTATTTTATATATATTTTGTATATCTATTTTCATACAAATTTAAATTACTTTTGTGTATTTTTGTTTATAGTTTTATACAAATTTACGTTATTTTATGTGTATTTTGTATATCTATTTTCATACAAATTTACATTTTTCTATTGGTATTTTGTTTATTTATTTTGGTACGAATTTACATTATTTTATGTGTATTTTGTATATATATTTTTATACGTATTTACATCATTTTATGTGTATTAACCTAACCTAACCTAACCCCTGATGCCCCCTAACGAAATCCAGGAATTGGCGTGTTCGTGGATGATTTATAAGAATCTAGCAAGGGTTTACTTGGCACGTCGATCTGAAACTTGAGAATCGATTGTTACTTTTCATTAGAACAGACTTGCACTTGTTTGATCTTCCCGTGAGTTTGATAATATAGATACACACTTCTTAACTTATTATTAGAACAGTCTTATTCTTGTTTACTCTTCCCTGGGGTTTAAAAATAGAGAACCACTTGTTAACTAATCTTTATGACTTTCTTACTCTTGTTTACTCTTCCCGTGGCTTTGAAACTAGAGAACCACTTGTTAAACCTAATGTGGTGTGTGTGTGTGTGTGTGTGTGTGTGTGTGTGTGTGTGTGTGTGTGTGTGTGTGTGTGTGTGTGTGTGTAAATATTTCATGACGCGCACTTTGAAAACAGGATCAGCTTTTAACGAATAATCTGCCTAGCAAGAGCTTACGCATTTTTACGTAATCCACTTCCTCCATTATCACATCACCTGTTGTTGTTGTTTTTTGTCCTGCTTTTTCTCGTCTCTACAAGTAAGAGGGTGTTGCCTCGGTACAAAATTCGTGCAAGTTTCTCAACGTTATTTACTTTTTTATTTTACTTTTTAAATCTAAGAAAATATAAGTATCGGTGAATAGTCCGTAGATTTATAATGGATACAAGGCCTTGAGGGTGTCAACTGGTGTGCATTTTCGTGGTGAGCGAAACAAAAGATGAGAAGTTAATTTGAAGTGATTTATATATTTACACGTAGTAGCGGTATTGGAAAAAAATAATCTTCAGCTCACATTAATTATGGAAAACGAAGGGAGTTAACATACAATACGGAGTTCTCGATTATTGTTTTATTTTATTTTATTTTATTTATGTTTTTGCTTTAGTTGTTGTTAGGTATTATTTTTTTTTCTTCCTCTCCTTGTTGATTTTGTTCTCATTATTATTATTTTCCTCATACTTCTTCTTCTTCTTCTTCTTCTTCTTCTTTGTCTTTTCTTCTTTGTCTTTTCTTCTTCTTCTTCTTCTTCTTCTTCTTCTTCTTCTTCTTCTTCTTCTTCTTCTTCTTCTTCTTCTTCCAGGACGCTAGCGTTCTTCAGGATGAGCTAGACAGACTATATGATTGGGCGGGGAAGTGGCAGATGGAATCCAATGTCGGGAAGTGCAGTATTCTGAGTGTTGGTAGGAATAACCCCTCACACAATTATATACTCCTTAAATGACACTCCGCTGAGTAGGTCTGGGTGTGAGAGGGATTTAGGAGTCTTAGTGAGCACTGACCTCCGTCCTAGAGCTCAGTCCATTCAAGCTAAGAATCGTGCAAATAGGGTACTGGGTTTCATCTCGAGGAGCGTAAGCAATAGGAGCGCTGAAGTCATCCTCAAACTCTACTTAGCATTAATTAGACCTCATTTCGATTATGCGGTTCAGTTCTGGTCACCTTACTGTAGAGTGGATATCAAGTAGTTAGAATCTGTACAGAGGATGATGACAAAAATGATTCAAGGGGTGAGAAACTTGCCTTATGAAAATAGACTGAAGCATTTAAATTTATACGCTCTAGGAAGGCGAAGGTTACGAGGTGACTTGATCGAGGTTTATAAATGGATGAAGGACTTTAATAAAGGGTATGTAAACAGGGTTTTGGTTGTAAAAGAGCAAGGTAGAACGCGTAGCAACGGTTTTAAGCTAGTTAAATTCAGATTCAACAAAGACATAGGCAAGAATTGGTTTACCAGTAAAGTGGTGGATGAGTGGAACAGGCTTGGGAGTCATGTTGTGGGTGCCAATACCATAGATGCATTGAAGAAGAGTTTGGATAAATTCATGGATAGTGAGGTTAGGTGCGGTTAGACTTACAGGAACTGCCTTGTATAGGCCTACCGGCCTCTTGCAGACTCCTTACGTTCTTATGTTCTTTTGTTGTTGTTGTTGTTGTTGTTGTTGTTGTTGTTGTTGTTGTTGTTGTTCTTGTTCTTCTTCTTTTTCTTCCTCTTTTTAATAATTTCTTCTTATAATTAATGATCGCTTTGTCCTTCCATTTAGTTATCGATATGTTTCTCTGTCTCTATCTTGCACTTCCTTTAGATAATTAGTCTCCCTTCCTTCCTCTTACTTCCTCACTCCCTCTTTATGCCTCCTTTTATTTTTTTTCCCATTCCGTTCTTTCTATCAATGGTCTAATGTCGGCTGCAATTAGTTTAACGTCGGTGGTAGTAAAAGCATTCGAGTCTATTATAGATGAAAATATCCGTGACCACCTAGACTCCTAGAGAAACAGCCTGATCAATGGCCCCCACCATGGGTTCATTAATCAAGGCTAGATCTTGTCTGACTTTATTTATTTTTTATTTTTACAAAAAGTGGCAAATATGTAAGGACGACAGTTAGGATATTGTATATCTTAATTTTAGTAAAGCATTCGACAAAGAACCTCACCAATAACTTTGACAACAATTAAAGCCCATGGGTTTGAAGGTAGATGGATCATGGTGTGGTTCAGTGACAGGAAGCAGAGTTCTGGGTTCAGGTAGTACATGGGGATAATGGGATTGGGTTCGAGGTACTAAGTCTGATGCAAATATCAAGATACTTTGGGTGGAGCAGGTGCGGGAATTCCCTACCCGGCAGCATTGTCGCTTCAACCACAACAAGGCATACCATTTTATATGTGGGTTGTTTAGTATTTGACATAGTCTTTAAATTTTTGTATATGGTAAAACAAGTCTATATTATGTTGTGAATGTATCGCATTTTAGGATATTAACGATGATTTATGTATGGAAATGAATTCAACAGTGTGCTACCCAGCGACGTTGTCATGTCTATGGTCAAGGTCGCCGGGTGACCCCCTGTGGACCTCGGGTTGCCCCGGGCCATTATTCCCTGGTAGAGAGGAAGCGGGTGAGAGAGGGGGAGGGAAGGTAGCGGTAGCCAAGGTCCAGCCCATGAGACAGATGCAAGGATTTCTTGACAACATTTTATCAGTGTCTTTTTACCGATACCCTCGCTACACTTGACCCGATAAAAACAGTTATATTTTGTGAGCTTTGTTCTCCGTTCATTTTGCAATTGGCAAGGAACCTATAATATGGCCCCTCGGGCCAAATTTGTGGCTTTACCGTGTAGCAGCGACGGGCCAAATTTGTGCCATGATATAAACCCCCAAAAAATAGATGATGCATAAACCGATCACAAAACGCTTTGATATATATTATGAAATGATTTGTGTGAGTGATGATTTTTTTCTCATTTTTCTCGCTTAGAGGGACCATTAAGAAACATGATCCCTGTGGCTACAGGGTTAATAGTCCCCTCATATCCTTGTGTATCCGTGTTATTTCCTTCACCTCGTTCTCCACTGCTCTCCCTCTCTCTCTGTCCCATTCCCGGTCTCCCTCAATCCTCTCTCTCACCTCCCAACCCTCCCTCCCTCCCAGCCACTGTCACTCCCTTAATCCCATAATCGTCACTCCCTTAATCCCCATAATCTTTCATCTGCTCCACGAGGTCTGTTTTTTTCTTCTTTTTAAAGGAGGAGGAGGAGGAACAAAATAACACAAAGAGAGAACAAACAACAGCAGGCCTGCTGGTCCTTACGAGGCTGTGTGTGATAAGCTACACTAACTATCTAATCAAAGGTGGAAGGTGAAGGACAGCAAAGGCGAAGGCCGTGGTGAGCAGATCAGGGAAGTAAAGTAACGGAACAGGCCGAGGCAGCAACACTATAATATAGTCGCCAAGTCAGTCAGTTCGGGGCCTCGCCATTCGCGCCAATCCCGGGCAGAATCTTGGCGGTTCAGTCTCCTTCCTTCGCCCTGTCAACTTCCCACTTTCGTCACATCACTTTCCTTCCTTCCCTCGTTCCTTCCTTCCTTCCTTCCTTCCCTCGTTGTTGCTTTCCTTCCTTCCTTCCCTCGTTCCTTCCTTCGTCCTGTCATCTTTCTCCATCCTCCCTTCCTCCTGTCACCTTCCCCCCTTTATTCCTCCCTTCCTCTGTCACCTTCCTTTGGCCTTCGTTCTGCCATCCTTGATCCAACAAAAACGGTCTCCGGCGCCTTCACTGTCGGCAAATTTCGATATTTTACACGATAGCCCCTCGTCAATGTCATTTACGTACACTAAAAACAGAACAGGTCCCAACATCGACCCCTGTGGAACACCGGTTTTGACATCTCGCATGTCAGATAACATAAGAACATAAGAACGTTGGAATCTGCAAGAGGCTGGTAGGCCTATACAAGGCAGTTCCTTTGACCCTAAACTCCCGTGTATCTAACCCCACCTAGTATCGCTGTCCATGAATTTATCTCATCTATTTTTGAATGTGACAATTGTATTGGCACTCACCACATGACTGCTAAGCCTATTCCACTCATTCACAACCCTGTTGGTAAACACATTTTTGCCTATGTCCCTGTTAAATCTGAATTTATCCAGTTTAAACCCATTACTTCGTGTCCTACCCGGTTCTCTTACCAACAAAACCTTATGAATATCTCCCTTATTAAAGCCCTTCATCCATTTATAAACCTCGATCATGTCTCCACGCACCCTTCGCCTTTCTAGAGAATGCAAGTTTAACTGTTTTAGTCTTTCCTCGTATGGCAAGTTTATCAACCCCTGAATCATCTTAGTCATCCTCCTCTGCACCGATTCTAACATTTTGATATCCATTCTATAGTAAGGTGACCAGAACTGAACCGCATAGTCAAGACGAGGTCTAACTAATGCTAAATATAGTTTGAGGAAGACTTCGGCGCTTCTGTTGCTTACGCTCCTTGAAATAAATCCCAGTACCCTATTTGCTCGATTTCTAGCTTGAATGCATTGTGCCCTTGGACGGAGATCAGAGCTCACTATCACCCCTAAATCTCTCTCGCACCCAGACCTGCTTATGAGAGTCTCATTTAAGCAATAGTTGTGAGAGGGGTTGTTCCTACCTACACTCAGAATACTGCACTTCCCTACAATGAACTCCATCTGCCATTTATCCGCCCAGTCATACAATCTGTTTAGCTCATCCTGGAGAATACTAGCGTCCTGATCCGACTCAATTACTCTACCGATCTTGGTATCATCTGCAAATTTACTGACATCACTACTAATTCCTGTATCTAAATCATTGATATAAATAATAAACAAGAGTGGACCTAATACCGAACCTTGTGGGACCCCACTGGTAACACATCCCCAGTCAGATATTTTACCATTGATTTGCACTCTTTGCTATTGCTAAGCCACGCCTTGACCCAGTTCAAAACCTTATCCTCTACACCGTGAGCCTGTAATTTAAGCAACAGTCGTTGGTGAGGAACTTTGTCAAACGCTTTACTAAAATCAAGATAGATTACATCATAGTTTTCATCTCTGTCTTCCGCCTCAAATACTTTACTGTAGAGGGACAGGACATTAGTGAGGCATGACCTACCTTTCGTGATCCCATGCTGCGAGTCAAGAATTAAGCTGTGTTTCTAGATGCTCCTGAATGTTCCTGGCTATTATGGACTCCAGCATCTTGCCTATAACCGATGTTAAGCTAATTGGGCGATAGTTTGAAGCAGCCGACCTGTCCCCCTTTTTGAAAATCGGCGTCACATTAGCTACTTTCCATAAGCTGGGCACATAGCCAGTATTTACCGACATCTTAAAGATGTCGGTTAGATGGGCCACTGATTACATAACCTAATTCCTTTAATACCCTCGGAAATATCCCGTCAGGACCTGGCGACTTGTTCTTCTTAGGCTTATCTATCTCATCCTGAACTATTTGCCTGGTAATGATTATATCCCTCAATTTATCGCCATCCCCGCCCTCGTACTCCTGAACCCTTCCCGGAATAGTCGTTTGATCCTCTTGTGTGAATACTGAAAGGAAGTAGTCGTTCAACAATGTGCTCATATTTTCGTAATTTTCTAATAGCTCCCCTGTGTTTGTTTTCAGCGGTCCAATTTTCTCCCGTGTTTTTGTTCTATACATCTGAAAGAAGGCCTTAGGCTTACTTTTCGCCTCATTTGCAACTTTTATCTCATAATACCTTTTTGCTATCCTGGTGTTTTTCTTCACTAATCTAGATAGTTCGACATACCGGCCCCTGAGATGTGTCTCACCATTCTTTATTTTCTGATAAATTCCCTTCTTTAACCCTATCTCGTGTTTTAGTCCACGAGTCATCAACTTAGGATCATTGTTTTCTTTTCTAAGTGTTCGCTGTGGTATATGCTGTCCTTGCCCCTCTGCTATTACTCTAACTAGATTATTGTAAGACATTTCTACCTGGTTCTCCTGGCTCTCATATATCCCTAAATTACCCCAGTATATCCCTTCAAGATGTCTTCGAAGCCCCTCGTAATTTGCTCTTCTAAAATCTGGCACTAACACTGGGTTTGGTTCGCGGGATACTGCCCACTCAAAGCTAAAACGAACCGTTTTGTGGTCACTATTTCCTATCTCTCCGCCCACATCCAGCTCATGTAGCAAGTTTCCATTATTCGTTAGGACTAAGTCTAATATGTTATCCCCTCTGGTAAGCTCAGTAACTGCCTGCTTAAGGAAGTTATCTTGTATAACTTCAAGAAAATACTCTACTTCCAGGTCAAACACTAGGTCTTCCCAGTCTACATTCCTATAATTAAGTCCCCCATTACGCAGACATTTTTACTTCTACTCGCCCTGCCAATCTCCTGTATTAGAGTGGCACTTCGATATTGAGGAGCAGATGAAAGCACATCGATATTGAGGAGCAGATGAAAGCACATCGATATTGAGGAGCAGATGAAAGCACCTCGATATTGAGGAGCAGATGAAAGCACATCGATATTGAGGAGCAGATGAAAGCACATCGATATTGAGGAGCAGATGAAAGCACATCGATATAGAGGAGCAGATGAAAGCACCTCGATATTGAGGAGCAGATGAAAGCACCTCGATATTGAGGAGCAGATGAAAGCACATCGATATTGAGGAGCAGATGAAAGCACCTTGATATTGAGGAGCAGATGAAAGCACCTCGATATAGAGTAGCAGATGAAAGCACATCGATATTGAGGAGCAGATGAAAGCACCTTGATATTGAGGAGCAGATGAAAGCACCTTGATATTGAGAAACAGATTAAAGCACACCGATAATGAGGAGCAGATGAATGCACCTCTATATTGAGGAGCAGATGAAAGCACATCGATAATGAGGAGCAGATGAAAGCATCTTGATATGGAGGAGCAGATGAAAGCACCTCCATATTGAGGAGCAGATGAAAGCACCTCCATATTGAGGAACAGATGAAAGCACCTCGATATTGAGGAGCAGATGAAAGCACATCGATATTGAGGAGCAGATGAAAGCACCTCGATATTGAGGAGCAGATGAAAGCACCTCGATATTGAGGAGCAGATGAAAGCACCTCGATATTGAGGAGCAGATGAAAGCACCTCGATATTGAGGAGCAGATGAAAGCACATCGATATTGAGGAGCAGATGAAAGCATATCGATATCGAGGAGCAGATGAAAGCACGTCGATATTGAGGAGCAGATGAAAGCACCTAAATATTGAGCAGCAGATGATAGCACCTCCTTATTGAGGAGCAGATGAAAGCACCTCGATATTGATAAGCAGATGAAAGCATCTCGTTATTGACGAGCACATGATAGCGCCTTGATATTGAGGAGCAGATGAAAGCACCTCGATATTGAGGAGCAGATGAAAGCACCTCGATATTGAGGAACAGATGAAAGCAGTTTGATATTAAGGAGCACATGATAGCACCTCGATATTGAAGAGCACATGATACCACCTCCATATTGATGAGCAGATAAAAGCAGCTTGATATTGAGGAGCAGACGAAAGCACCTCGATATTGAGGAGCAGATGAAAGCACCTCGATATTGAGGAGCAGATGATACCACCTCGATATTGATGACCAGATGAAAGCAGCTTCATATTGAGGAGCAGATGAAAACACATCGATATTGAGGAGCGAATGATAGCACCCCGATATTGAAGAGCAGATGAAAGCACATCGATATTGAAGAGCAGATGATAGCACCTCGATATTGATGAGCAGATGAAAGCACCTTGTTATTGAGGAGCAGATGAAAGTACCTCGATATTGATGAGCAGATGAAAGCTCCTTGATATTGATGACCAGATGAAAGCACAAGGATATTGAGGAGCAGATGAAAGCACCTCGATATTGAGGAGCAGATGAAAGCACCTCGATATTGAGGAGCAGATGAAAGCACATCGATATTGAGGAGCAGAAGAAAGCACCTTCCTATTGAGGAGCAGAATAAAGCACCTTGATATTGAGGAGCAGATGAAAACGCCTTGATATTGAGGAGCAGATGAAAGCACCTCGATATTGAGGAGCATATGAAAGCACATCGGTATTGAGGAGCAGATGAAAACAACTTGATATTGAGGGGCAGATGTAAACAGCTCCCTATTGATTAGCAGATGAAAGCACCTCGATATTGAGGAGCACATGAAAGCACATCGATATTGAAGAGCAGATGAAAGCAACTTGATATTGAGGGGCAGATGTAAACAGCTCCCTATTGATTAGCAGATGAAAGCACCACGATATTGAGGAGCAGATGATAGCACCTCGATATTAAGGAGCAGATGAAAGCACCTCGATATTGATGAGCAGATGAAAGCACATCGATATTTAGGAGCAGATGAAAGCACATCGATATTGAGGAGCAGATGAAAGGACATCGATATTGAGGAGCAGATAAAATCACCTCGATATTGAGGAGCAGATGAGACCACCTCAATTTTGGGGAGCAGGTGAAAGCACATTGATATTGAGGAGCATTTGAAAGCACATCGATATTGAGGAGCAGATGAAAACACATCGATATTGAGGAGCAGATGAAAGCACCTCGATATTGAGGAGCAGTTGAAAGCACCTCGATGTTGAGGAACAGATGAAAGCACCTCGATGTTGAGGAACAGATGAAAGCACCTCGATGTTGAGGAACAGATGAAAGCACCTCGATGTTGAGGAACAGATGAAAGCACCTCGATGTTGAGGAACAGATGAAAGCACCTCGATGTTGAGGAACAGATGAAAGCACATCGATATTGGGGAGCAAGTGAATGCACATCCATATTGAGGAGCAAGTGAAAGCACTTTCATATTAAGGAGCAAATGAAAGCAGCTTGATATTGAGGAGCAGATGAAAGCACATCGATATTGAGGAGCAGATAAAAGCACATCGATATTGGGGAGCGGGTGAAAGCACCTTGATATTGAGGAGCAGATGAAAGCACCTTGATATTGAGGAGCAGATGAAAGCACCTCGATATTGAGGAGCATGTGAAAGCACATCGATATGGAGGAGCAGATGAAAGAACCTTGATATTGAGGAGCAGATGAAAGCACCTTGATATAGAGGAGCAGATGAAAGCACTTCGATATTGAGGAGCATATGAAAGCACCTTGATATTGAGGATCAGATAAAAGCACCTTGATATTAAGGAGCATATGAAAGCACCTTGATATTGACGAACATATGAAAGCACCTCGATATTGAGCACCAAATGAAAGCACATCGATATCGAGGAGCATATGATAACACCTCGATATTGAGGACTAGATGAAAGCACCTCGATATTGAGGAGCAGATGATAGCACCTCGATATTGATGAGCAGAGGAAAGCACCTTGATATTGAGGAGCAGATGAAAGCACCTTGAAATTGAGGAGCAGATGAAAGCACCTCGATATTGAGGAGCAGATGAAAGCAAATCGATAAAGAGGAGCAGATGAAAGCACCTCGATATTGAGGAGCAGATGAAAGCAAATCGATAAAGAGGAGCAGATGAAAGCACCTCGATATTGAGGAGCAGATGAAAGCACCTCGATATTGAGGAGCAGATGAAAGCAAATCGATAAAGAGGAGCAGATGAAAGCACCTCGATATTGAGGAGCATATGATAAATCCTATATATTGAGGAGCATATGAAAGCACCTCGATATTGAGGAGCAGATGAAAGCACCGATCTTAAGGAGCAGATGAAAGCACCTCGATATTGAAAGATGAAAGCACCTCAATATTGAGGAACACGCGAAAGCACATCGATATTCAGGAACAGATGAAAGCTCCTCGATATTGAGAAGATGAAAGCATATTGATATTGAAGAGCAGATGAAAGCACCTCGATATTGATCAGAAGATGAAAGCACATCGATATTGAGTAGCAGATGAAAGCATCTTGATATTGAGGAGCAGATGAAAGCAAGTCGATATTGAGGAGCAGATGAAAGCACCTCGATATTGAGGAGCAGGTGAAAGCACATCGATATTGAGGAGCAGATTAAAGCACCTCGATATTGACGAGCACCTGATAGCACTTCGATATTGAGGAACAGGTGAAAGCACCTCGATGTTGAGGAGGAGATGAAAGCACCTTGATATTGAGGAGCACATGATAGCATCTCGATATTGAGGAGCACATGATACCACCTCGATATTGAGGTGCAGATGAAAGCACATAGATATTGAGGAGCAGATGATAGCATCTCGATATTGATGAGCAGATGAAAGCACCTCGATATTGAGGAGCAGATGAAAGCACCTCGATATTAAGGAGTAGATGAAAGCACTTCGATATTGAGGAGCAGATGAAAGCACCTCGATATTATGGAGTAGATGAAAGCACCTCGATATTGATAAGCAGATGAAAGCACATCGATGTTAAGGAGTAGATGAAAGCACTTCGATATTGAGGAGCAGATGAAAGCACATCGATATTGAAGAGCAGATGAAAGCACCTCGATACTGAGGAGCAGATGAAAGCACCTCGATATAGAGGAGCAGGTGAAAGCACATCAATATTGAGCAGCAGATAAAAACAAATTGATATTGAGGAGCAGAAGAAAGCACCTTGATATTGAGGAGCATATGTAAACAGCTCAGTATTGATTAGCAGATGAAAGCACCACGATATTGAGGAGCAGATGATAGCACCTCGATATTGAGGAGCAGATGATAGCACCTCGATATTGAGGAGCAGATGAAAGCACCACGATATTGATGAGCAGATGATAGCACTTCTATATTGAGAAGCAGATGAAAGCACATCGACATTGAGGAGCAGATGATAGCACTTCTATATTGAGTATCAGATGAAAGCACATCGATATTGAGGAGCAGATGAAATCACCTCGATATTGAGTAGCAGATGATAGCACATCGATATTGAGGAACAGATGAAAGCACCTCGATATTGAGGAGCAGATGAAAGCATATCGATATTGAGGAACAGATGAAAGACCTCGATATTGAGGAGCAGATGAAAGCACCTCGAAAATGCGTACGACTATATAAACAAATAAGTAAGTATATTATAATCTGATTGCTGGTGAGGGTACACTGAATGATCAAGTTTTAAAAGGAGTAGTGTGTTTACTGTTGTTCCTGCCGAGTAAACACTTTGACGCGGGGGGACGCATAACCCACGTAACTGGCTGCCCTGAGGGAGAAAAGGAAGAAGGTGGTGACGCTGCGGGCGGCATGACGACCACACCGCGACCACCACGCTACTTGATGCAGCAGATAATGACTCTGAGTTGATGGACCGCGACGTTTTCGTTGTAGAGGCCACTTTGGCTGTCTGATTACACTACGTAAACCAGGGTCCTTCAGAGTACGAGCTGCTCCCTAGTACTGATCGCGATGGATTCTAATGACATCACGTTTTCATTAAAATGGAAAACTGGCACCAGACGGTAGAGCCCACAACTCTTAGTACCGTCGATGGGTTTCTGCAAACAGGGCGTGAAGATCATGCTTAAAATGAAACACATTACCAAGAAATCTGAAGAAAAAATGGTCCAGCCCCCTGCTACCATCCCTGAACCTATCCCTCATGTCTGATGGGTGAAGGAGACTTGAGAACGACGTAGAGATTCAACTCTCCTCTTCCACTTCGAGAAAAAGCAAGAGAATACATATTAACAAGGCTACTGATTTATGTTCATCTACTAGAATAGATCATGTTGTGTGCTGTTTTTCCTTCCTGCTGCTTCATGCCGGTGAGGAACAAAGTATAAGTTTGCAGTGGTCATTATTATTCTGTTTTACCCGCTTTCTCAAGGAGAAAGATTGGAGAGAACAGACGAGACGAGGAGGAGAGGAGGAGGAGGAGAGGAATGAGGAGGAGGAGGATGATGGCAAGAGAGAGAAGAGATAGCTAGAGAATAGGAAAAAGAGGAAGAAGATGAAGGAGAAGAAGCAGAAGAAGAAGAGGAAAAAGAAGAAGAAGAAAGGAAAGAAGAAAGAAAGAACGAAAGAAAAAAGAAAAAGAAGAAAAGGAAGAGAAAGATAAGGAGAAGAAGAGGGGTAGGGATTTGAGGGTTATAACCTCAGGGGCTGCATGCCAGAGGCTGGCCTGCATATAAGAAGAGGATGAGAGCCAAACGAAGGATGAAGAGGACTGACGAGAAGTGGCAGTAGCGACGAAGTTTTTCAACGAAGAGGAGGGGGGAGGAAATGATAAAGGCGTATCATAAATACTCATCACGAGACTGACGGCAAGACTGAGTGCCGTGCAGGAGTCAAGGTCCATGGCCGTCACAGGTCCCACGTCGGACCTCGGTCTTGTGGCGTGTTTAGTTTGGCCGAGGTGTCAGGGCTTATGCCGAGCAACATGGACCGGGAGGAGACGGGTGGTCATCGTCCGTTGCATCTTACAAGGCAGCGCGAGCGGTCATGGGTCCTGTTGATTCACTGGGAAGATGCTGCGTCATTTCATCTTGCTAATCTTCCCATCTTCTCAATTTTGGCAGTGGCTCACGACTCACTTCGTACTTTTTTCTTAGGAAGGTAGGGGATGTATTTTGTGTTTCTGGCACTGCGGACTTACAATCATTCCATCCAGGCCTCTCGATATCGCTTGCTTCCACTGATCATTGCACTGCTTAACTTACTCGCTATACTTCTCCCAAGTTGGTGGTGTCTCTGCTCACCGTAGCCCACCTCCTACCTCACGTTATCGCCTGTCCAGTCTCCCGTCTCGAAGTAAAAGTAAAGTTTTATCCGTTTGGGCTATGGTTTAGTTGTGTTTAGGAGATCATGAGTGTGGATCATAAGAGCCACCAACCCACAAGATCCGTTCTTCACCCACGCTCCACCACTGTCTTTTTGTCACAAATGGCCGCGTTTGAGTTCTGTTCAGCAGTAGATCCTGTGATATGGATCAGAAGAGCTGCGCAGGAGACTCCAAGCCACAGGACCTCTACTTAATGAGAGTGAAAAAACTTCCCTTGCAGCATGAAGCACCCTGACCTCTATTCTCAAACGCCTTAGAATCTTGTTATGGATAATTTTGAAGGCCACTTGAAAGATGCACTGGCTCGGCAGTGGTTCTTCTGTCTTCGGGGTAAAAATCTTCCAGTACTACTACCAGAGATGTAAAAAGAGCCAAGAAAATCCTTTACAACTTATAAAGTGAAAGCCTCTTTAACAGATGCACAAGGCGTTGAAACGTGAGAATCTGGAGTTCTGATCCCAGTGTGCCCTGAACCGAGTCAACAGCCACCTGCACCCCTGCCGACGCCTCCACTCCCTCAAGCCGGGTTTATCATGCCGATGACGAAAATGCGAGATACAATCATATTGATTCCATGCCACGGACCCGACCTCAAGCAGCGTAGCCACGAGCAGTGAGAAAATTGATTATACGAACACGTCAGGGGCGATCAGTCAGTTCACCGTTGGTCAGGAGTGGTGAGGTGGCCTGCTCGTGGCTTCCCCTAACCCCCATCATGTCCCCCCACCCTCTCTCGTCCTCTCCACGTGGGCTTGCACCATATATAGAAACCAATGCAAAGGTCTACCCCTTGCTTTCCTTCACTACCACTGCCGCCATACCCACTCTGCTTGGTGCATCCTCACTCCAATCTTCACCTGCACCAGCGCCCAGCCCTCCCTCTTTAACTGATCTAGCTTGGCCACTGCTCCTATCATCCCAGCGTACACGGTATACTTCACAGCGACTCGTCATGCTTCCATTGTACACTTCTTCTCCCTGACTGAGGGTTCCAGGGCACGGCGATAAGCCTGGTTGCCATTATAGTGAAAAGAGCCCCTGGCAGCCTTGAGTGTCCGCCGCGGCGTGTTGTGTGTGCCCTGGTCCATGAGTGACAACCTGACTTCTTTGTGTGTCTCGGCGGAATGCAACTGCTCAGTCACCAACTTTGAATGACCGGCCAGCATGTAGGATGGAAAAGTGTCACTAGCATCTCCTCTCTTTCTGTCCACCTGTTTCTGTCTGGTCTGTCTCTGTTTGTTTGCATTTGTCCGTCTCCTGGTCTCATTTGTCTCTCTGTATACCTGTTTCTTTGCTCTCTGGTTTGTCGCCATCTCGCTTTTTTCTCTGTCTCGTCTGTCTGTCATATGTCTCCTGTTCTCTTTTTGTTTGTTTGCCTCGTCTCCCTGGGTCTGTTTGTCTCTCTGTACCTGTTTTGCTCTTGTTTGTCGCCATCTCGTTTTTTTTCTCTGTCTGTCGGTGTCTCTGTCTCTCTGTCTCTGTCTGTGTGTCTGTCTCTGTCTGTCTGTCTCTGTCTGTCTCTGTCTGTCTCTGTCTCTGTTTGTCTCTCTGTCTTTGTCTCTCTCTCTCTCTCTCTCTCTCTCTCTCTCTCTCTCTCTCTCTCTCTCTCTTCCCCCACTCTCTTTCCCCTGCCTGTGCAAGATTAAAGGTTAGGGACAAAAGAAAGGTAAAGAAAACACAATTATTCGAAGACAAATAACGAGGCGATGCAATTAACAGGTGAATAAAAACAAGTGTTCCTTTTGCGTGTTTTTCGCTGACTCTTTCTCTTTTTCTATCTCTCTCTCTCTCTTTCTCTTTGGTCTCAAGAAGGAAAGGCATGATGGTGACGATTCAGTGTGTCTTTCTCTCTCTATCTTTCTGTGCTTTGTCCCTGTCACTCTCTGTCTCTTCCTTTTTCTTTCTTCCTCTCTTTCTTTCTTTTCGCTTTTTTCTACCTTTTGGTTCTTTCTTACTCCTTTTTTGTTATATTTTGCTTGTTTTTTATTGTATTTTTCATGGTTCTCTTTCGTTCATTATCTGTCAGTCTATATTTCTGTCCGATTCTGTGTCTGTCCCTATATCTGCCTGCCTTGCCTTCATCTGTCTTCTCTATATCTCTCTCTCTGTCTCTCTGTCTCTCTGTCTCTGTCACACACACACACACACACACACACACACACACACACACACACACACACACACACACATTACTACACACACGCACGCATCGCATCACGTAACACACGCAACGCACATCGCACACACACACACACTCACCCACCCACCCACCCACACACACACACACTCAAACCCTCAATTACCTGCCGTCATTCTCTCACTTTTCACTCCTGCTTCCCTCACTCTGATATTTCCTGGTTTCTTCCCCGGTCCTGCCACGGCCCCGGTTAAGGAGTTAAGGAGCGGTGTCGTGGGTCTGGTTTAGACCGCCGAGCCACGGGTCCAGGCACGGTTGTTGCTGGTTGCGCCTGGATAAGCCCGCATTATAGAAACTCAGTTGACACGTATCAGTAAGTGCAAGCGCGGCCTCTGATCACAGGTATTTGCTGTGATACCGGGTCGGTATATCCTGTGGAGGTGTCATCCCGCCGTATCAAGACTGTCGGTAATAGTATCCGCCGTCGTCCGGGGATCAGCGCGGGCCTTGTGAATGGAGCAAGAAACCAGTTCCTCGTTTCGTCTAGGGAAGATAAGAGTTTACTGAGATAGCAGTCAACACAGACTTCCTACGCTCAGATGCACACCTTTACTATACGGCATACGTGTAATTGCATGTCTTCGTGATGTTTATTACGAATATTAGGTGCCATCCACCTACTCTGGACCTCAATACATTGTAGCTGATTGTCAGCACCGCCGCTCTGCCCTAACAGTGAAATCTCTCGCTGACCACTGGCTGGCGGCCTGAATACAGAATGTTCCGCCGACAATTGCTTCTCTGCCTCACGGAAACACTAACACCCACAATGAGTTGAATTAATTTGTGAAAGTCTTTTTCGAAATAGTAAAAAGCATCAAAATTTCGTTTTCACATTTCGGATTTTCTCTTTTTTTAAATTTCTATTTCTTCAATTTGTACTTTTCACATTTTTAGGCACGATTTCGATTTTAAGTGAAATGAATGGAAAACTTTATATTGGTTTCTTTTGATAGCGGAGTCAGATACTTATGTACGAATTCAAACACACACACACACACACACACACACACACACACACACACACACACACACACACACACACACACACACACACACACACACACACACACACACACACACACACACACACACCTTACCCTAGCTGGACACACCCTAGCCACGCCTCAGCTCATGAATACGTCCATCGAGACACCTTCCCTTCACCACGCCGAGAAGAAATAGGAGCCAGCCCTAATGCAAGCCTTGAGCGGTGATTTATCCGCTAGTACCTCACTGCCGCAGCTCATTAATAAGGGCTAATTCAGGGGAAAAACCATCGGTGATCTGATATTCAAATTACGCTCCTTAGCCGGGCCCATCCCGACACTCACCGCCTCCTGATAAGGCAGAGAGACTGGGCCTCCCTCCTCCTCTTCCCTGAAACCTACACTAATATTTAAGGCTTGTCGAGGATTGAAACGGCGCCCTCGATCAACCAAGGGGGCAGAGATCAGGCGGGAAACGTGTGCCTTATCTGTCTGGTGGCGGCCGAGGATCTAGGCGCTAAGGGCGTGGATTGAGAGGCTGAAGGTGATGATTATTGATTCCCGGCGGCGCGAGCGATGGAAAGGGAAGGTGAGCTTTTGGTTTGAGTCTTTCCTTCCTCCCTCGCCCTCACTCTCGCCTCGAATCATCTTTATGCTGCCTCGTCCTTCGCCGCCTCGTCTTCTTTCTCGTCTCCGTCCGCTTACTTCTTCCTCACTTGCTCGTTTTTTATTCTTTCCTTCATCTTTTCTCATGTCCAGCTCTCCTCCTCCTTCTCCTCCTCCTCCTCCTCCTCCTCCTCCTCCTCCTCCAGTTCTTATGTTCTTATGTTCCTACTTCTTCTTATGTTCTTATGTTCCTACTCTTCCTCCTCCTCCTCCTCCTCCTCCTCCTCCTTCTCTGTCGTATCTCCACCTCATCACATCACCGCCACCAGCATCTCTTACTTTCAAGGACAGCGGTCTATTTTTGTGTACTGCTTTTTCTGTACACTTTTTTTCTTTTCTTTTCTTCTTACGTTTTCTGCCTTGCCCTTTTTTTTTCATGTTAATCTTCAGTATCTAGTTCCTGTTCATTTTCTCCTGTTAATACTCGTTTCTTGGCGTGCACCATCATTATTTTCTGGTATCCTGTGTGTGTGTGTGTGTGTGTGTGTGTGTGTGTGTGTGTGTGTGTGTGTTTACGTTTCGTACTATGGCGCCGGTAGGCTTTCTTGATGGGGCCTGATGGTCGGCCCCAGCCTGTTGTGGCGCAGGCAAGTTTTTACAGTATCGCCATCTTGCTTGACTCATGCTGCCCCCCCTTCCCCGAGGGCTCATCTTTGATCCTCTCTTTAGAGAGAAAACCTAGAGTCCGGGTTAACAGGTGATCTTCAGGACAGCATGTGGGTAGCTTTGGCCACTCTGCGGTGACTGAAAAATCGCAGCTTGTGGCGGTGCGCGGGACGCGAACCCTCTTCCTCCTGGACGCGGCGCCGGCACGCTAACCACTCAGCCACCGCCTCCCCGTGTGTGTGTGTGTGTGTGTGTGTGTGTGTGTGTGTGTGTGTGTGTGTGTGTGTGTGTGTGTGTGTGTGTGTGTGTGTGTGTGTGTGTGTTTGTGAGCGATCGTAAACCTTCCCTGCTTTCTCCTGTAGATATTCTGGCTCGCAAATCTTTTACTCGACGCAGTAGACGAAGTGGAATTTTCCGTCATTACAATAAATATGCTTGCAATTAGTCACCTCCATTGTTGTGTGTAATCTTGATCGGCACTCCTGAACGCTCCCTTCCTCTTCTACTCCCCCCTCCCTACTTCTGTCCCTCCCCTCCCTTCCCCTTCTCTCTCTATCCCTTCCCTCCCTCTCGCCAGTTCCTGTTTCTCCTCTCCTCACCTCTCCCTTATCGTTATGTCTCCTTCCCTCTCTTCTCTTCCCATGCCTTCCCCTTCCATCCCCTCTTGTTGCCAGTCACCACATCTATTCTTATCTCTCCTCTCTCGCTCTGTCCCCTCCCATCCCGTTCTATCCCTTCCCTTCCTTTCCCCTCCCATCCCTTCCCCTTTCTTTCACTCCAATCTTCTTTTGTCCTATCTTCACCATTCACCTCAGTTTCCGTCCCCTCTCCTCCCCTCTCCTGTCTTCCCCTCTCCATCCTTTCCCCTCTCTTCCCCTCATCCCCCCTGCCACTCCTCTCCTTCCCTCCCTCTCTCCTTCGTCCTCTTTCCTCCCCTCTCCCATCCCTTCCCTCCCTTCCCTCATCTCCCTTCCACCCTCTCCTCCTCTCCCTCTCTCCTTCCTTGCTAACGGAGTGACTGGCTGGATTGGGCATCGTCGCGTGGTGTCACCCGCCCTCCACACACACTAATGAAAGGTCGTCTCGGTCCACCTCGTAGCACCTGGAAAGGAGAAAAATTTAGGTACTGAAAAAGTTGCAGTGTTCATCAACATTATACTACACGGATTAAAAGTTACGGCGCGTTAAAGGTTGGCTGTGAATAGGAAAATAGATTAACAATTCTTTTTTCTCTTGTAAATTTAAATCACATGGTCTCTGTTTTATATACGAAGAGAGTAAAGACGTGAAAAAAAACTGGAGGTGGAATATCATAATAGTATTTTACGCTAATGACAGTTTACGTCATTAAGATTTGGCCTGATATTTCGGTCACTGATTAGTATTTATGGCTAAGACATCTCAACTTCAAATAGTAACCTGAACGGGATTATTCTTACCTGAACCATTAACGACCTGCCTCATTATCAACTGTCGCGGGTCTTTATACGTTGACTCCACGATATCCGGGCTAAGAACCATGAAGACCCGTCAGCTCCATCGTCCGTGATAGCCTTCAAGAACGATGTACGCGAAAAAAGCGAAGGCAATTAAGAAAGCTGGATATGGAATGCAATCACGTACCTTTGGCTGAAAACCGTTCATGTAACAAAAGGTTTTCCCATATCTTGGTTATTGATTTTTATTTAAGAATGGGAGATCTGAACACCAATTATCAAGTCAACTGAAATTATTTGTATCTACCAGTTTGTCTCTACAGTATCATTAGTTGTTGCTGGTCATTATACGCTGAATCCTTGTTTTTACCGGCAAGTATACAATCTTGGCTCGTTACTTCCATATCCGTAAAAACCTACTCCAGGCATGATTAGTCCGCATGTGGTAGTGTTCTCGAATAACAGTCTAACACAACCACTTTTTTCATATAAATCAGCCCCAAAGCAATAACACATGCATCCAGAAAATTTGATCGATGCTGTCAATGATTATCCTGCCCTGGAGGCTCATACCTTGCGTGGCATACGAAACAGTCTGCTATTTGACAAAGTGACGCCCTTTCCTCTTCAAGTATGTATGCAATTCTTAACGTAACTCAAATGATTCACTTTCACAAGGCGGTTGAACATCCACGTGATACAAACAAATCATCCAGACTGACCAATAAGAAACGTTTATAAAAAAATATGGAGAAAATTTATTGCCTCATATGAAAGAGGCACCAGATAAATGATATCAAGGGGCGTGGGCAAACATCATCTAAGGGGGTTTAAAGGTTGCCTACAGAAGAGTCAAGCTGTATAGCATCTGAGCATGTGTTGTGGTAGCAAAATCAATGTATGACAAGTAATAAAAGAAAAAGCTTCATAGACACATTTTCAACGACATTGGCGACGATGAATTCAATGTATCAAGGACACTGCGGAAGCGCGCGCGCGCACACACACACACACACACACACACACACACACACACACACACACACACACGAACAGGTACTCAGAACAATGCTGTTTAGAATATATAATAAAGCAAGAATATTTCTCTCTCTCTCTCTCTCTCTCTCTCTCTCTCTCTCTCTCTCTCTCTCTCTCTCTCTCTCTCCTCTCTCTCTCTCTCTCTCTCTCACTCTCTCTCTCTCTCTCTCTCTCAAAAATAAGAATAATGATGCATTTCCTGTCGGCCGTCATCAGTATGCTCGCGGTGGGCTCATTACGACACACCCGCCGCCCCGCCAACACGCCCCCGACAAGCACCAGAACGTGACCTGGAACAAGGCAGAGCACCATCTAAGAAACCATAAAACAATACAACATAGAGTAACTTGAATATCTAAACTCTACTCTCTAACATAACTCTTTCTTATCAGGGGTTGTTTATCGTCTGGTTCCTCTCGATTATTTTTTTTTTATAAGCTTGGTAGCCAGTCTTTTTGATCTTCTGTACGTAAGGTTTTGTTGCTCTGTTTTGTGAATGTTCGAATCACTGGGAGCAGCGGTGAGGCGCCGAGCTCCCGGGCGAGGCTTTGTTGGAGTCAGCGTGAGTCTGTTCCGGGAGGCGAGGTGGAAACGCGTGAAGAGGAGAATCGCTTCTTTGACCCACTGACGGGGACACGAGCCTTTGATGGGACCTCTTTGTGAAGGGGAGCTGAGCAATCTTACCTTGTCTTCTCCCCTCTCCCCTCCTCTCCCCTCCTCTCCTCTCCCCTCCCCATGATCCCCGTCCTTCCCCTAGAGCAAGCCCGTGACTGGATGAAGGTGTGAAGAGAGGAAGGTGGATGGGGTCACGGCTGAAAACCTTCTCGTGCTTCCCCGTTCCCCCACCACTACCATTCTCTTCCCCCGCCCTTGCTCTCCTTTCCTACCCTGATAAGTTGAATGACTGTAAGCCTCCCACCCCACCATTCTCTTTCCCCGCCTTTGCTCTCCTTTCCTACCCTGATAAGTTGAATGACTGTAAGCATCCCATCCCACCATTCTCTTCCCCGTACCTCGGCATCCATTCCCATCCCCTCCCCACCAAACTAATACCTCCTCCCAGATGCAAACTATATACAAAGGCATTGTCCGCCCTGTATGGAGTATGCATCCCATGTGTGTGTGTGCATATAGAGTGAAAGGGACACTACAACTTCACAGCTCTTTGGACATAGTAGAGACAAACTTTTTTCGCCTCATTTCTCCTCCTCCAGGATGAACGAGTAGCGTAACTTTTTTATTCTATTTGGTTTTGCCCTTAGCCTGCCCTTCTTGCAGACAGAAAAAAGCATGTGCTGTGGCTGACTCAAGGGGCAGGTAATGAAGAGACAAATGTAAATGGGGTAATGGCAAAGGAGCCCTCCCCCATCCCTCCTCTCCTCATACACTACCATCTCTCTTCCCACTATGCTTTCCTTTCCGAGCCCCATTAAGCAAGGCCTGGCTTATGGCTGACTCAAGGGGGTGAATGGGGGACAAGTGGAAAGGGGTTAATGGCTCCTTGTCCTCCTTCCCTCATACATAACTCTAACGGGGAGGGACAAAGGGAAGGGAGGTGGAAGGAGCTACAGTCTGACCCATACCCCTCACCCTCCCCAATACCCCCCCACCCCCCCCTCCCTCCACATCAATATTCAGGCCTCGGCTCTCCGTATCTGATATTACATAAGGAAAAACGTCACTCCTTTATTTCACACGCCATTAATTGACCTTCTGTACACGTATTAATTATTCATTGTGTGTAGAAGGTGCAGTAATGAATGGCTAATTGGCAGTGGACTACCTGGCGCAGGGAGACTGTGTCCATAAATCAGGGCTCTAAGTCAAAGGGGGGAGGGAGGAGGAGAGGTGAGGTGGGCGAGGGTGCGTTTGTGTGTGTGTGTGTGTGGGGGGGGGGGGAATTGGGTGTGGGTGTGTGTTTAGCATTTCCTATTTCTTATTTCTGCCTTCGTCTTATCGTTGTGTCTGTCTTTCTGTCTATTTGCCTGTTTGTTTGTCTGTCTGTCTGTCTATTTGCCTCTGTTTGTCCCTCCATCTGTCTGAGTGTATACCCGGTCCGTCTGCCTTTCAATATTTCTGCCTCTTTTTCTGTCCTTCTGCTTCCCTGTCTGGCCGTATCCCTGTCTGTTATCTGTACCGGTTTCTCTCTCTCTTTTTGGGGGTGTAAGTCTGCACCAAGCTAGGCCGGTCCTGTAAGCGTTGTTCTGCCTCAAGTTGAAGCCATTACATTAGGCGCGCGCTCTGTAATCCAAGCAGTTTGTAGGTCACCCCGGTTTTGCGATTTTCTCCCATTCTTTTTTCCTCCTGGTTGAATTTTTTCCCCGCCGACGAACGCATGAAATTTGTGCTCCGGGATCAAATTTGAGTCAATCCGGTGCCCAATTACCTGAGATTCGACCCATTCAGCACCTGCCTTGCGCTTCGAGTGGGTGGTGGTGGTTGTGGTGGTGGTGGTAGGAGTGGTGGTGATGATGGTGGGGTGGTGGTGGAGGGGAGGGATGATAGTAGTGGTTATAGTGGTGGTGGTGGGGGTTTGTAGTGGTAGTGGTGATGGTGGTGGTAATGGTACAGCTAGGTGGTTGTGGTAAGGGTAGGATTGGTGCTGATAGTTGGGGGAGGTGATGGTGGTGGTGATGGTGGTGGTGATGGTGGTGGTGCAAGTGGTAGTGAAGGTGGTGGTGGTTGATAAACGACTCAGCATAAGAACAAGAGGTCATTACACTGATGGAGAGAGAGAGAGAGAGAGAGAGAGAGAGAGAGAGAGAGAGAGAGAGAGAGAGAGAGAGAGAGAGAGAGAGAGAGAGATACAAAAAAAAAATGCATATGTGGGTCCGCCCTAATGAATGAGTGAGTGCAAGTGTGTATGAGTAAGCGAGCGAGTGTGCGAGTGGCTTAGCTGAAACTAAACCTATTCAGAGGTGGAGAAATCTGCATACTATAAATACCTTACTTTGTGGGCGTCTAAAAAGGAAATCGAATGAAGAAATGTATGAGAAAGAGAGATAGATTAACAAGAAATGATGTAAAAAAGTGGAGAAAAAGAAAAGGGAATGAACAAAATAATGCAAATGAGAGATAGATAGATAAATAGATAAAGAGGAAAAAACTACTAACTTCAAAGGAGTCAATTAGTACGCATAGCCAATAGAGAAACTAGGTAAGGATACAGTAAGCAACAGAAAGAGGGAAGAGGAAGGAATGGGAGGGATGACTTGTGGGTTTGAACGAAGAAAGATGCAAAGGAGTATGGCCAGGTAGAGCGTAAAACTAATAGAGAAACTTAGGCAAGGATACAATAGAAACACAGCAAAGCGAGGATGAAAGAAGGAAGAAAGGAGGGAAAAGTAATAGAAAGAGGGGAGAGGAAGGAATGGGAGAGATGACTTCTGGGACTGGGCGAAGAAAGATGCAAAGGAGTATGGCCAGGTAGAACGTAAAGGCAATAGAGAAACTTAGGCAAGGATACAATAGAAACACAGCAAAGCGAGGAGGGAAAAGTAATAGAAAGAGGGGAGAGGAAGGAATGGGAGAGATGACTTGTGGGACTGGGCGAAGAAAGATGCAAAGAGTATGGCCAGGTAGAACGTAAAGGCAATAGAGAAACTTAGATAAGGATACAGTAAAGACACAGCAAAGAGATGATGGAAGAAGGAAGAAAGGAGGTAAAAACAACATAAAGAGGGAAGAGGAAGGAGTAGGAGGGATAGCTTGTGGGTTTGGGCGAAGAAAGATGTAAAGAGTATGGCCAGGTAGAACGCGAAGCCAATAGAGAAACTTAGGCAAGGATAAAGTAGAAACACAGCAGAGAGATGACAGAAGAAGGAAAAGAATGAGGTGGATGCAACAGAATGAGGGAAGAGAAAAAGAGGAATAACTTGTGGGGTTGGGTGAAGAGAGATGCAATAGAGAAACTTAGGTAAGGATAAAGTAGAAACACAGCAAAGAGATGATGGAAGAAAGGAGAAAGGAGATAAAAGAAACAAAAAGAGGAAAGAGAAAGGGAGGGATGACATGTGGAGTTGGACGAAGAAAGCTGCAAAAAATATGGATAAAAAAAAAGTGGAAAGAAGGCGTAAGGGGAGAATGAAAGGACGTATTAGAACCGAGCCTAGAAGAGGAAGCAAGGAGAGCCCAAGGGGTAGGATTATCAAGGGATTATAGAGCGCAAGGGCACGGAGAAGAAATCGGAGAAGGCGTGGAAAGGGCGTGGAACTAATTGACACCTTCCCGCCACGGCCCGAGTGACTAATAGCCGCTTCATTAAGGTGTGTTGAGGACCCGCCCCGCACCCAAAGGGATTAGGTCACCTGACAGAAGGGAGGAAGGGGAGGGGAGGGAGGAAGGGAGGGAGGGTGGTAGGGTAGCGCTGGGGAGGGTGCAAGAAAGGGGAGGAGAGGGAGGTGGGGGATCTATGGGCGTGGAGGGATGAGTTGTGAGTTGGTAGAAGAGGAAGAGGAAAGAGAGTAAGGATAAGAACATAGCAAGAGATGAAAGAAGGAAGAAAAAGAGACAAAAGTAACGTACGGTATATATAAAGAAGGAAGAGGAGAGGGATAACGTTTGGGTTGGATGGAGAAAGATGCAAAAAAGGTATAGATAGAAAGAAAATGGAAAAAAGGGGTAAGAGAAAAAAGGAAAGAAATTTGAGTTACAAGAAGTACGGTTAAACATTAGAAGGGAAGGAAGGGAAAGATAATAAGGAGAAAAGAGTATAGAAGGAGGAGATATGTAGAATAGTTAAATGCAAGTGTTAAAAAGATAAGTAAGGATAGAGAAAGAAGCGTGGGAGAGGAGGCGAGAGAAGAGGAAAACGAAGTGAAGGCAAGATTAAGATTAGATCACCGGAAGGAAAGTAAGAGAAAAGAGGCGTGATGTGAAGTGAAGTGAAGTGAAGCGAAGAGGGATGGGCCGTGAGTGATCTATGAGAGAGAAAAGAGAATAGGAAAAGAGAAGGTATGGGGCAAGAAGTGAGGAGTGATGGAAAAATGCAACACCGAGAAGAAAAAAAGGAAAAAGAATGAGGGCAGAATATGGGCGTTAAGAAATAGGTCAGTTGTGGGTTGATTGATTGCTCATGGAAAACGGTCTGCATCTAATTTATTGAGATTAACCAAAAGGGAAGGGAAGTGATGGGGTGGTAAAAATTAAGTCACCTGAAGGAAACTGAGGATAGATAAAGGCGATTAGAAAAGAGGAGATATTTAGAGTAGAAAGTAAAGGAGGAAGGGAGGAAAAAGACAAGGGAAGAGGGAAAAGGGAAGCGAAGGGGTGATAAAAATTAAGTCACCTGAAGGAAGTTGAGGATAGATAAAAGCGGTTAGAAAAGATGAGATATTTAGAGTAGAAAGTAAAGGAGGAAGGGAGGAAAAAGACGAGGGAAGAGGGAAATGAACTCAAGGTAACGTAAAGATTATGAAACGTAGTGGAAGGGAGGAAAGGAAGTGAGGAAACGGTGCGGGTGGAACAGAATAAGGAGCAAGGGTAGGTGGATAAGGTGGAGAAAGAGAAAAGGTGAATATAGGAAAAAGTGTGAAGAGGAGAAAAGAGCGGGTAAGGAGTGAGGGTGGGAGGAAAAGGTATAGAAAAGGAAAGTAGGTGAATGTAGAGGGGATAGGGAGGTGAAGGTAAATACTCACATCACCTGGCGGAAGATGGACAGGGTGGAGAATAAAGAGAAAGGAAAGGGAAAGAGAAAGAGTGGGGCCATGGACGGTTACATGAAGGAGGTTTAGTCAAATGAAGAAGGAAGGGAGTTAGGAGAAAATTGAGACACGGAAAATGGGTGAAAGGAAGAGGATGAAAATGAAGGAGAAACTGAGTGAAATTGGAAGGAAATAAAGAGATGATAGGTGGAAGACAGAGAGAAGAGGTGAGAGGATAGCGATAAGAAGTGATGGTAGTGTGAAAGTGGAATAGAGAAGAAGCGAAGTGATTTTTTTTTTGTATGCACTTGAGAGAGTTAGAAAAAAGTAATTTGTGGTGAGCAGAGAGAAACAAACGTCAACACACACACACACACACACACACACACACACACACACACACACACACACACACACACACACACACCACCACCACCAAAAAGCAATAAGTATGTTAACCCATCCTAATATGTTTGTTGATCATTAAGCACCCTGAGAACAAACTAATGATAGGAAATTAGCCTTCATCACTCACGCTGAATTACCACTCGGCTGAAACTATTAAGCTACCGATCATAATTCATCAGTTTGCTGACACGTGGCCTCATGAACGCAGGCGGTGATGAAAAATAAAGATGAAAAAGGATCTGAAAATCGCCGCAACTCGAATGCATGAACCACGCAAAACACTGGCTAAGCTGGGTCCTACTCGAGGTAAAACGGATCAGTAAAAAATAAACGAAGCCGAACACAAGCGATGAGGAAAAATTAAGATGAAAAAGGGTCTGAAATTTGACGGAGCTCAGATCTTTGAACCATGCAAATGCCACAAGACAAGATGGGCTCAGACTCGATGTAAAATGGATCAGTAAGGAATAAGCGAGGCGATGATGAAGAATTATAAGATGAAAAAGGATCTGAAATTTGCCGCACCTCATATATTTGAACCACGCAAATACCGTTAGACAAAATGGGATCTGACTCGATGCAAAACTGATCAGTAAAGAAAAAGCGGAGCCGTACAAGATACATAGAGTCAGGAGGCTTTAGTGAACGACCGTGTCAAGTAACTCAACACAAAACACGGTCATGAAACAAAAGATCGGCTTCTCATGCACTTTAAACTTCTTCAGGACTAACGATCATTAAGTAGTTCGTCACAAAAGCAGGAAACTAAATCTTTGGCAATTTACCTTGACGTCCCTTTATGCAATTTACATTAACTAACCATACATAGAGCGTGCAAACTAGAATAGAGATAAGAAAACATATGATCATGAAAAAATAACGTTTCTATCTTGGTGTTACAAATTGTACTGTCCTCATCATGCAAGCACCTGTACCTACCTGAGTAAGCCTCTTCCTCTTTCAAGTACTCTCAGTGAAGTGAAGAAATGAACGGAAGGAAAAGGAGCAAGGGCAGGCTGGAAAGAATGCCAAAAGATCAGAAGGTGGAGAGAGTATGAGTGCAAGGCCATATCGGAAGTAGAGGAAACTAGGTAACTGTGGGTGTAGATGGGAGTGTTACGGGAACAGCACGGTTGGGGAAGACAATGAAGTGTGAATAAGGTAAAGCAAGATGAGATGGGATTGGGGACGCGGAAGGAGTAACGAAGAGAAGGATGAAGAGTTAGATGTTCATTGTTGATTGAATTAGGAAGAAAAAAAACTAGTAAATAAAGTAAACCCAATGATGGAATAATCAACTTTTAATTCAGTAACGTAAAACATCATGAGGAGTTAATTTAATATATTGCTATAATCTTCTCTTCCACAGGCTAGACTTCACCTCGCGTCTACAGGTCAGTGGACTTATAGTGGGTAGCTCCTACGTACGTGAAGCTACGAATATTAAACGGTGCAATGAATCAAGGTATCTTCACTTTGCCGCATGAACGAAGCCGCTCAAGTGTTAGCATTGCCCCGGAGAACAGGCGGAACACCCTCTTCCAGCCCTACACGTGACGCAACGCTCGTATACCACTCGGCCTGATCACCCAAGGCCCTCGAAATGGCAGGCACAATATAGAAACATGACCAAAAAAATCAGATACAAGATTAAAATGGTGATAGAATTATTGGAGGGGTGCCAGTGGGTTCCCTTGCGGTACCCCATCACCCCATCCTTGACCCGCCCCTTCTCAGCTCAACTCCCTTCCACCTCCCCCACCCCCACCACCCCCGCCGCCACCACCCTCCCTCCGCTACCTCCTCGCCCTAAAAGACACCTTTGTCGATTGTGCCGTGGCTTAAGACAATTGACCGCCAGCCGCCCAGTGACGGGAGCCTCGTGGAGAAACGAAATGCAAGTCACAAGACACAATGCACACGCGAACACTGAACGAGCCTCCTCCTCCTCCTCCTCCTCCGCCTTCTCATGTTCCTCTCCTCTCTCCTCCTCCTCCTCCTCCTCTACCTCTCCTTTCTCCTCCTCGTCCTCCTCCTCCTCCTCTTCCTATACCTCCTCCTCCTCCTCCTCCTCCTCCTTATTATCATCGTCATCATCCATCTCCCCTTCTTCATCTTCGTCTTCCTCCTTCCCCTTTTCTACCTCGTCGTCGTCATCCTCGTCCTCCTTGTCCTCCTCCTCCTCCTTCTCCAATTTTCCTCCTCCTGCGCATCGTTACGTTTCTTCATCGTCCTTGCCTTTGCCTCCTTTTCCTCCCGCCTCTTCCACTCACCAGCCACATCACGGCCTCCCTTTTGAGTATCATGTCCCTCTCACACGCTCCTGCCCTCTCCTCTCTTTCTTACGATGCCTTCCCTTCATCACTAGTGCGTCTTCCTTAATCTACCTCTCTACTATTTAGTGTTTATAATGTTCCCCAGTTTTTTTTTTTATCTTTTTTTATTTCTTACATATTAGTTTTTATGAGTTGCGGTACTCATTTTTTTTTCTGTCCATTCCTTTTGATTCCTAATTTCTTCTTTGTTTATTTCTGGTGCTCTTCATTTTTTTCTTCCTCTGCGCCTTTTCTATACGCCTACCATTCATCTTGTTATTATCTGCATTCTCCTGTCGCTCCTCCTCCTCCTCTTTTGTTTGTTTTTATTTCCTTCTCTTCTGCTGCACAGCCTCATCTTTTTTTTTTTTTTTTTTGCTTACTCTCCACGCCCTAAACACACACACACACACACACACACACACACACACACACACACACACACACACACACACACACAGAGCAGGAAAAAAATAATATACTAGAAACTTACGAAATAAACTAAGTAGGTAACCACGAGTGTGACATTTATGCACCAAACATCCGGGTTGTTGCTCACCACCACCACCACCACCACGGAGAAGGGGGGGGTCAGAGGTCAAGGTCACACACGCGGGGGTCACACATAATCTTCCCTGAGGCGGAGAGGAAGGAAGGAGAGGAAGGAAGGAGGGGAAGGAGAGGCGAATGGCGTGAAGACTGTTACGATGTTGCTGTTTCTTACGGATTCTGTTTCTTTCTTCTTCATCTCGTTTTACTGTTGTTGTGTTTTTCTTGTCCTCCTGCAGCTTCATTTCCTTTTTCTTTTCTTTCCTTCTTTTGTTTGTTTCTCTTCGTATCTCGTTTCCTGTCTTCGAACTCTTTTACTCAACTATTCTCCTCTTTTTTTCTTATCCTCTGTTGCCTCTCCATTTCTTTTTTTATTTTTATTTCTTTGCATGTTGTTCTGTGTACCTTGTTTCTTGTCTCTGAACGCTTATTGTATATCTATTCTGACACACACACACACACACACACACACACACACACACACACACACACACACAGATAGATAGATAAATAGATAGATAGATAGATAGATAGATAGATAGACACGCACACACAGATAGATAGATAGATAGACACACACACACACACACACACACACACACACACACACACACACACACACACACACACACACACACCTGCTCCCTCTGACCCCTAGCCTGGAACAAAGGGGTGAACCAGCATCACTTATTCTCTGATCTTCGCCATTGTTACTTTCACCTCCTCGGCCTTTACCCCACCTCCACCTCCTCCCGAATGGCCACGCGCATCCCACGCCTCCACCTCCTCCACCTCCTCCGTCTCCACCTTTCTTCATCTCCACCACCTCCTCCTTTTCCTCCACCACTTCCACATCTTCATTATTTTTTTTATCATTACCACCTCTGTCACTGTCATCATTACTCTCCCTACGTCTTCCGCTATCACCATCATTACCAGTATTGCCATCTTCACCATCTATGCCATCATCACCACTGCACCTTCTTCCATCACGAATATGACCTTCCACTTCCTCACCATCACTATCACTAGAATCCACCACCACCACCACCACCACCACTACCACTAATAACAACATTCCAATCACTATATCATCATCACCACCACCATCACTACCACTAATAACAACATTCCAATCACTATATCATCACCACCACCACCATCACTACCACTAATAACAACATTCCAATCACTATATCATCACCACCACCACCATCACTACCACTAATAACATTCCAATCACTATATCATCACCACCGCCACCATCACTACCACCAATAACAACATTCCAATCACTATATCATCACCACCACAACCAATAACAACATCGCCATTCCGACGCCTCACCACCACCACTACCAACAACAACAGCAACAGCAACATTCCGCCCACTATCATCATCACCATTACCACCACCACCACCACCAGCGCAATACCACCCACCACCACCAACACCTGTAGCATCGCCATTACCACCACCAGGTACTATTTCTTGCAAGCACCGTTATCAGCAGAGCCACAACCACCACCCACGTCAGGCGAAAGTGATATTGGTCCAGTCAATAAATTAATGATCCGCCCCGCGACCATTACGCCGGGATTTTGTCAAGAGGAACGCCACCCACGAGAGTACTCACAGGGCACGCCGACGCCACCACCACCACCGCCACCAGTACTTCTCCTCCTCCTTCTCCTGCTCCTCCTTCTGCTTTTTCTTCATTTCCTTCTCCTTCTCCTCTTCTTTCTCCTTCTGGTTCTCCTTCTCCTCCTCTCCCTCCTCCTCTTCCTCCTCCTCCTCCTTCTCCTGCTTCTCCTTCTGCTTTTTCTTCATTTCCTTCTCCTTCTCCTCCTCTTTCTCCTTCTGGTTCTTCTTCTCCTCCTCCTCCTCTCCCTCCTCCTCTTCCTCGTTCTCCTGCTTCTCCTGCTCCTCCCTCTGCTTCTTCTTCATTTCCTTCTCCTTCTCCTCCTCTTTCTCCTTCTGGTTCTTCTTCTCTTCCTCCTCCTCTCCCTCCTCGTCCTCCTCCTCCTCCTCCTCCTCCTCCTCCTACTACTACTACTACTACTACTACTACCTTTTACACCACTCCCTCCCCCAACCACAATAATATTACTATGCTCTACCATCACCACCACACAAACACCACCACCACAATAACATCATTCAGAAAAACTTTATTATTCCTGCCACTGTCAATACTTATAGATACACTAACACCACCACCACCACCACCCTAGTAATATCACCACCAACTCGCCCCCTCCCCCCTCCCACCACCACAACAACAACACTAAAAATAACAACAGCAACAACTCTTTACAGGAGCAGCGAGTAGCGGGCTTTTTTTATTGTTTCCTTTTTTTGTGCCCTTGTGTTGTCTCCTTTGCTGTAAAAAAAAAAAAAAAATGCTCTAAAAAAGTCATCGATCTTCTTATTGGCCGGAACTGTTGTGAAGATGACCGCGATCGTTCACACGTAATAATGACAACAATCAGTCCCCAATAATCAGCCAGTTTCTATCAGATCGGACAGCGGCCACCCCGGACCCCCCCCCCACCCCCCCGCCCCACCCCGCGGAAAGCAGAAAGTTAACCCGGCAGCTGCGGGGATCATGTTTCTTAATTAAAGGCGAGAAAAATGAGAAAAAATCATCACTCACGCAAACCATTTCATCATATATATCAACGCATTTGGGATCAGTTTATGCATCATCTATTTTTGGTGGGTTTATATCATAGCAAAAATCTGGGCCGTCGCTGGTACACGGTAAAGCCACAAATTTGGCCCATCGCTGCTACCGGGCTAAGCACTAATTGTCTGGGCCGAGCCACCTCCTAACCCCTTTCGTTACTCTCTGGTCTGGAAGCATTCATGGTCTGCCCTCGAAACACCGGCGAGGTTTACCATACAGCCGCCCTTTTTACTCTTTACAGCAGAGGAAGCAGCTCAAAGGCGAAAATATAAAAAGGAGAAAAAAGCCCGCTAATCACTGCTCCTATATAAGGGAGTATAGATGAGTGGTCAAGAGAGAGGTCATGCAATCAGTTTCTTTTATCAATTATTCGCTTTCTTTCAGTTAGTTTTTCTGCGAGTTTCCCCAGAAGTTAATCAGTTTGAGTTATTCGCCTAAGGAAAATTGCATGTGTATTCGGTGATTATATGTCAATCCATGAAACCTGAAACTGAAACGCAGGTAATGGCCATACAAAAACTAGACAGACAGACACACAAATAGACGGACAACGACAAAAACGATATCGTCATTCCATCACTAGTTACGTAATCCCATCACTACCACCACGAGTACAACAACGACAACAACATCAACAGCAACATCAGCAACCACCACCACAGTCCCACCTTCTGGCTAACACCTCCTTTGTCACCCTCACCTCCCCAGCCACCATCATCACCATTTACACCACCACCACTGCCGCCATGCCCACCCCTATCTGTCACCATTACTCCCATCACGCACACAACCGGCCACCTCTTCACCATCACCCTCATTATACTCATCATCCCGCCCATCACCACCGCTATCACTGCCAACCATCATCATCACCACCATCACTACTACTACTACTGCTACTTCAGTTACTACTACTATAATAATTATTTTCTTTTCACCTCTCAGTCGAAGCATCTACATCATCCATCGTCATCACATCTCCCCTTCCCTTTCCCTTTTCTTCCCTTCCTCCTCCTCCTCCTCCTCCTCCTCGCCACACACGCTACCACACTAATAACGAGTTCTAAAAATATGCCTCAAGACTCCTGTTCGCTATATTGCCCAGTAACCTCGACAGCAACTCTTAATGACATGACCACCACCGCTGCCCCTTCCTCTCCCTCCCACCACCACCACCCCTTCGTCCCTTCGTCGTGTGTGGCGGGTCCTCCCTCGTCGTCCCCTCCTCCCGTCGCCTCTCCATCAGGGGTCCTCAAGGCACATTCTCCTGTCGCCACGCTGATCCCCTTGCCCGGCGCGAGGGAGGGCCGGGACCGAGGCGTTTCTTGGCGCTGCTGCACAATGGGTTTAATTTTCTCAACTTCGGGAAGTCTAAGAGGCGGTCTGCTTTTTGCGTCGGCATCTTTACACTTTGAGGAGGGGAAGGTGGAGGGGAGTGAGTGGAGGATAGGTAAGAGGAGGAGGAGGAGGTGGTGGAGAGGATGGGCAAGAGGAAGAGGAGGAGGAGGAGGAGGAGGAGGAGCAGATGAAGGATAAGGAAGCAGATGAGGAGAATGAGGAGGAGGCCGTGGTGGAAGGGGAGGAGGAAGAGGAAGTAGAAAAGGGGAGAGTAGAGGAGGAAAAGGAAAAGAAAAAGGATGATTAATAGGAAAAGAAAAGAAAGAGGAGGAGGAGGAGGAGAAGGAGGAGGAGGCTGAGCTGGAGCAGGGAGAGGAGGATAAGGAGAAGATGGGGAAGGAGGACATGACGTTGGAGGAAGAAAAGATAGATGAGATGAGGTGTGTAAATTTTATGACTTGTTAGGGTACAGGTAACGTGAAGGACTGCAGATAAGATGACTAACACACGGGGTCGCCTCCAGGGCCAGAAGGAAAGAAAGGAGAGAGTGAGGAAGAAAGGGAGGTAGGGAGGGCACAGTGCTGTTCACCTCTTCTTCTCTATAAGTGACTTCTCCCTCAAAAGCTTCACTCACTCAACGCCAGTCAGTCCAAACACAAAACCTAGCTAGTGGCCGCGGCGACACCCTATACAAGCGGTTATCTATACTGTAAAAGAATGACATGAAAACTAACTAACTTCATCTGTATGCCAAAGAAGAGAGGAATAAGTCGCTATCTCTATAAACTGTCATATTTCTCCTCGTTCGCTCACTAATATCAGAAGGAGACGAGATAAGAAGCGAGCCGTCATTACTATCCAAGGGGAGCATGACGGTTTCCACTGTTTGTCATGAGCCACGTGATGAATCTGACGCTGTTTTGTTTCTGTCTCTCCTCTTGCAGATTGACGGACGGCGAGGCAGAGAGGGATTTTGACGATGCGTGCTTTTGATCGGACTCTTGAGGAAGGTAAGAAGTGGATAAGGATTCTAGTTCATGCATGTTTTAAGAAGAGGCAGTTGTTTCCAAAATTCTTGTAATGAGAGATTGGTTGATAAAAATATAAACAGATAGACAGATATAGAGAAACCGATCGACATAGATAGAAGGATTGATAGATAGATAGATAGATAGATAGATAGATAAATAGAAGGAGACATTGATAGACGAATAGAGTGTGCGTTTATGTGTGTGTTTGTGTGTCCAGTACGGCGAGGGAACAACATTAATTTGAATATAAAATTGTTATGTGGGGAAAAGAATATTGGATTAAGTGAACTCAGGAACGTCAGAAATGCCATGAAATGATAAAGTAAGTGAAAGAAATGCATCACTGAGCCAAGACACGATTTACTGTAAGAGCGTGAAAACAAAGAAGAGAATCGTTGAACTTACTGAACTGCAAAAAGTAAATAAAATAAAATAAAAATGAAAAAAAAGAAAAGTAGAAAAACGAAGAGAATGAAAAGAAAAGAAACAAATGAGAAGGAAGCAAAGAAGAAAATAAATTAAAAGAAAAGCGAATAAAGGATAGAGATGAAAACGAAACAAAAAACAAGTAAAGCGAAGAAAAGAAAAGAAAAAAAACAAAGGAAAAAGAGAAAAGGAAATCAAAGCCGCAAGCAACAACTGTTATTTCTTTATCTCCTGGACGCTTTCACTTCCAAAAATCCATTACCGATACATAGAGGCGAGCAAAGACACCTTAATGGAAAATAAAAGTCAGATAAAGGCATGAAATCTGCGCACTGAAAGGCAGGCTAAACAAAGATATAGCAGAGAAAGACGTAATATGGAGAAACAAAGAAACAAAAATGGAAAATTAAAGTCAGTTAAGGGCATGAAATCTGCGCACTGAAAGGCAGGCTAAACAAATATATAGCAGAGAAAGACGTAATATGGAGAAACAAAGAAACAAAAATGGAAAATTAAAGTCAGTTAAGGGCATGAAATCTGCACACTGAAAGGCAGGCTAAACAAAGGTAGTAGAGAAAGACATAATATGGAGAAACAAAGTAACAAAACAAAAAAACATCATGACAGTAACGAAACACGATAACAGACAGACATAATCGGACGGAGCAGACAAGACAGACAGACCAGTAATTGATGCCGGACAGAGATGAGATGAGAACTGAACTGGCAGAACTCCGGCAGACAAGACAGGCGAGCAAGAGATGACGGAGGTGACAAGAGACGGCGGACTCTGGCGGGCAGACGAAACAGATCGGCAACGGGATAACGCGGGGGAAGAGAAAGGGGAGATAAAGTGAAATCTAAAAGAAAAATAGGTCGATGTTGGGATTTTTTTCCTCGGCGTCAGATTCAGCTCCGCAAAAACTGGAGCGGCAAGGCAAGGCAAGGCAGGCAGGGAGAACTAAGAAATTATTAAGTAAAAGAAGCCCAAGCACATCGAGATAGCAAAACACAAGTAGAAAAGCGGGGGAAGGAGAAGGGAAAAAATTATACGATGAAAAGAAATGGAAAGATAAGAAAAAATACGAAGAAAAGCCGATAAGGAGAGGACGAACTGTAATTACACCAACAATCAGATAAGGGGAACACTTTTGCCCACACACGCACCAAAAAAACACTGCAGCAACACGAGAGATACCGGGTCTTAATTTATCAATGAATCTGTTTTATATTAGTTGATAGCGCGCTGACTCCCCCACCTCCTCCTCCTCCTCCTCCTCCTCCTCTACCACCAAGACCAGCTCCTCCTCCTCCTCCTCCTCCTCCTCCTTCTCTACAAGTCATATCTTCTGCTCTTCTTCCTCCACCACGTCTTCCACCGCTACTTCCCCTTACTCTTCCTTTTCTGTTCTTTCCTCTCTATTCTCTCCTTTTGTATTCCTTCTTCTTTTTCTCCTCCTCCTCCTCCTCCTCCTCCTCCCCTTCTACCATCACTTCAAGCTCTTTTTCTTCCCCCAACGTACCCTTCCCCTTCCCTCCTCCATTTTTCCCAACTCATCCCTCTTATAAAAAGCAAAAACAAATTAATTTCATTTTTTCGATCTTCCTTTTTTTGCACGTTATTTTTTTTTACCTTCAGTGCAAACGCAGATAAGGGCGTGGTAGTGGAGAGTGGTGGGTGGGTGTGATTAGGTGGGTGGGGGGTGCGTGGGTGTGGGTGTGGGTGTTGGCGTGATTAAGCAGCGTAGGAGTGTGGAGAGTGAGATGGTGTGCATGGGCGAGATGGAAAAAGAGAGAGAGAGAGAGAGAGAGAGAGAGAGAGAGAGAGAGAGAGAGAGAGAGAGAGAGAGAGAGAGAGAGAGAGAGAGAGAGAGAGAGAGAGAGAGAGAGAGAGAGAGAGAGAGAGAGAGAGAGAGAGAGAGAGAGAGAGAGAGAGAGAGAGAGAGAGAGAGAGAGAGAGAGAGAGAGAGAGAGAGAGAGAGAGAGAGCTGATACGTGCAGGCATGGTCCCCTTTCTTTATTTCTCTATTGTTGATTTTTTTTTTTTTTTCATGTTTTGTTGGCTCAGTTATCTGGTGCCAGTTTCATCTTGCAATATCCCCTTGTGAATGCTAATGTGTTGCTGTCCACTTCTTTCTTTGCTCTTCCTTACGATCTCCATGCAGTGTTGTGGCGCCTTACTGTTCCACAAATATAAATGCCAAAAATAAAGCGGAAAATTCTTGTGTAATACTGTAAAGCTGATAATGACAAATGAATAACAGGGTAAGTGAAATAGAATGTATCACTGAGCTAAGGCAAGTGTTACTGCAAGCTCACGAAAACCGAAAAAAAATCGTTGAATTCACTGTGATCCCAAAACTCGAGAAAAAAAAAGAGAAGTAAACAAAATCAAATAAAAGGATGACTTGGTAATATAGAAAGTGTGTTTGCTGTGGGAATACCGTGGTTGTATTTGCTTATTTAGTTTTCCTGAGGCGGTGATGATAATGTAGGAATAGAAGGGTGTTAATGAGAACCGGAACAAGGATGATTCGGGAAAGGGTCAAGGAAAAATGTAGGGAGAATGGCGCTGAAGGACGAGCACTAGAGGAGAATGGGTGAAAGGAAAATAGGAGAGGACAGAAGGAGAAGGAAGAACTTTGAAGGGAGAAAAGGAGGAGGAGGAGGAGGAGGAGAAGGAGGAGGAGATAAATAAGAAAAGGCGATCGAAAAGAGGCAACCGCATAATAGAGATGGAGGTCAAGATAGTAAGAGAAAAGAGAAGGAAGAAGAAGAAGAAGAAGAAAGAAGAAGAGAAAGAAGAAAAAAATGAAAAAGAAAAAAAATTAAGAAAGAAGAAAGAAGAAAGAAGAAGAAGAAAGAGAAGAAAGAGAAGAAAGAGAAAGAAGAAGAAGAAGAAAAAGAAATAAAGAAAAATTGTAGCAAGAATTACGATAACAAAACAACTTCAACAAATACACCAACAGCAAGAGGAAAAAAAAAATGAAGGAACATGGTAGAACAAAGCCAACAGTAAGAGGCAAAGGCAAGGGCAAAGAAGCATGAAGCACACAGCAAGAGCGGAAGAAAGAGATCCAACATGACGTGAGGGCGACAGGTACCTTCTTGTGCCGTTTTATTACACTCGAACTGAAGAGTGCTCGTGTATGTGTGTGTGTGTGTGTGTGTGTGTGTGTGTGTGTGTGTGTGTGTGTGTGTGTGTGGGGCGGCGAGGACGGTATGCTAATGGCAGAACCAGTCGTCTGCCTCTAAAAACAAAGCACTATAGCGCCGCGCCTCTGCCTCCCCGGAGCCCTGCACGCCGCGAAACAAGGCCGTCCACTTTCCCCCACGCGGATAAATCACTGCGCCCTATTCACCACACTCACAAAAATAAGCTAAAGGAGGATATGTGGACAACGCAAAGGTCGTAAGGCTGAAAAATGTCTAAGCTCCAAACATACATCGGAGGCAGGTTTCATCGCGGCCTGTTGGGACTCACCACGCAGCATCCATCTCACGGTGGCGGCAACAGTACTCTCAGCCAGTCCTCCAGGAAAGGTCTCCGAGCATGCTGGGTCCTCGAGCGCTTCAGGAATCAGTGCGCCCTGAGCTGCAATCTTTCAGTGTCAGGAATCAGATACGCCCTTTAGTTATTGTGTGGGTGTTGTTTAAGGGTGAGGCCGGGCTCTGTCCCTCTCCCACGCCCTCACCGATGATATCAAGCAACGGTGATGGATTTACTCCGCTAGGTTGCCCAAGCTATTCTAGGTATTATGCATATATAGGAGGGGGGTTGAGAGAGAGAGAGAGAGAGAGAGAGAGAGAGAGAGAGAGAGAGAGAGAGAGAGAGAGAGAGAGAGAGAGAGAGAGAGAGAGAGAGAGAGAGAGAGAGAGAGAGAGAGAGAGAGAGAGAGAGAGAGAGAGAGAGAGAAGAGAAGAGAAGAGAAGAGAAGAGAAGAGAAAGAAAGATGGAAAGAAAGAAAAAAGGATTGAGAAAAAAAGAGAACGAGAGAGAAAGAGACAGATAAAGAGAAAAAAATATATACCCTGTCCCCCCCTCCACCCCACCCACCCACCCAACACAAGCATCACCGCGGGCATCACGTCCTCAGATGCCTGTGGAGTCTTCCTTTTCCCCGCACCGCACCTCTTATTTTCCCTAATGGATACGAAAATTCGGCGGCAAAAAGAGCCACACCCAGAAACACGGATTCCTGATTACCTATTCTTGGTATGGTGCAGCCTTTTACTTATTGGTGGGGAAACTGATGTTGTAGTCACTTAGTCTCAGTTTTTGCTCATCACCCCAGTGCTTAAAACACTCCGTAATAAAACAAAACCTTTAATGGGTGTGGACCGCTACTTACTTTTATGGTCATACTCCTGTTGTGCGTCATTAGAGTTACGGCTTCAACCTCGGCACTAATTGACTCTCCTCCGACCTCCAACTCCGGTCAGGTGGGAGAACACACATTCTGGCGCCTCGCTGTTGGGGCATCTAAAGAAGAACCGCACCCAGTGATAGCTTATAAAGGGGTCAGTGCTTCATTAATGGTAGTTGCAGCAGTAGTAGTAGAAGTAGAAGTAGTAGTAATAGTAGTAGTAGTAGTAGTAGTAGAAGTAGTAGTAATAGTAGTAGTAGTAGTAGTAGTAGTAGTAGTAGTAGTATGGGAACCAAAAATTTCACCGGTGAGGATTGGTCGTGCTGAGGTGAGTGGTGAGTTACCTGTACGGGCGTGAGTTACAAGGAGCGTTTAATGGTTAGGCCTACTGTGGCCTGCTGCCCTGCTAACACACCAACCTGAGGGCCGCTAATGACGAGCGAGGAGGAGGAAGAAGAGGAGTCTGTACTTCGTCTCAATTGGCAGCAGGAAGAAGTGGAACAGCACACACACACACACACACACACACACACACACACACACACACACACACACACACACACACACACACACACACACACACACACACACACACACACACACACACACACACACACACACACACACACACACACACACACACACACACACACACAACACAACACAACACAACACAACACACACACACACACACACACACACACACACACACACACACACACACACAACACAACACACACACACACACACACACACACACACACACACACACACACACACAACACAACACAACACAACACACACACACACACACACACACACACACACACACACACACACACACACACACACACAACACAACACAACACACACACACACACACACACACACACACACACACACACACACACACACAACACAACACAACACAACACAACACACACACACACACACACACACACACACACACACACACACACAACACAACACAACACAACACAACACACACACACACACACACACACACACACACACACACACACACACGAGCATATATATATATATATATATATATATATATATATATATATATATATATATATATATATATATATATATATATATAGTTGGTCTGGAAAAAGAGAGAGAGAGAGAGAGAGAGAGAGAGAGAGAGAGAGAGAGAGAGAGAGAGAGAGAGAGAGAGAGAGAGAGAGAGAGAGAGAGAGAGAGAGAGAGAGAGAGAGAGAGAGAGAGAGAGAGAGAGAGAGAGAGAGAGAGAGAGAGAGAGAGAGAGAGAGAGAGAGAGAGAGAGAGAGAGAGAGAGAGAGAGAGAGAGAGAGAGAGAGAGAGAGAGAGAGAGAGAGAGAGAGAGAGAGAGAGAGAGAGAGAGAGAGAGAGAGAGAGAGAGAGAGAGAGAGAGAGAGAGAGAGAGAGAGAGAGAGAGAGAGAGAGAGAGAGAGAGACCGGGGGATGCCTCATCAATGAACTGAACAAAGACGACCAATAGTTTGAAGTCGGCCTAAGAAAGCTGCAACTCGGAAACATTTGCTTAGAAATTACAGATGAACCAACCTTGTTTGAAAAATAATTAGTAGTCTTTTATCTAAGAGGAGAAAAACACTGGGAAGCGCAGTATTATTCAAACCAACACGTGGCACAGAAAACAGAGCTCACGTCACCTGCGGCAGTAAGAAAAAAAAAGTAAGCGGAAAACCCACAAGGGAGCGAGAGGTGTAACCGCAGCCCGCTGCGAACCTCTTCATTAGGCGACATCACACGGGGGCTTCGGGTCGAGTTGGTAGCGCCTGGGGGCGGGGCTGTGGCGGCCCGAGGCGATCACCACAGAGGGGAGGGAATGCGGGAGTTGGTGAGGCGGGATAGGCGTGGGGAAGGGAAGCGACGAGATAGGCGAGGACAGTGACGCTGAGTGAGGGTGGAATAGCAGGGAGTGGTTTGGAATGAGTGAAATTTGGGGCGTCTGGACGGTGAGGGCGCGTGACTGCGGGGGACGAAGACGCTAAAGGGGGAAAGGAGAGAGTGATCGTGAGGTGGGGTAAATGCAAACTAGAAAAGGAGGCCATGTGACTTAAGTTTAGTGAGAAAGCGAACCGTAAGATGAATAGAAACTAAACATATGGCTGGCTGAGGAAGAAAAATACTACAACTATGCGAGTGATGATATAATCCTCTCATTCATTAGCGAATTTAAGAAGGCGTTGCTCAGTTACCGTTTAAGCCTGAAAAGTCTGCACCAGAACGAGAACGTGAGCCTTGTTACTTTGGGCCAGTTCGACAGTCTAACACAGTCATTGTAAGCGCCCGAACCAAACTGTATTCTCCACAATAATCCGTTTTTTCTAGCCAATATCAGAGACTAAAGCGACTTCCTGTGTGGTTTGCTAAAATCTCATCCTTTTTACATCAATCCCAGACACTATGCAAGGAATTTTAGTGGCATTTTGTGTTTGGTTGGGGAGCTTACAAACTTACTGTATTGGACTGTAAAATTGGCCCTTTGTCCTTAAAAGCTATTGCGTGTCTTAACGAAAAAAATATCACAGAAACATTGCATACCAAGGACGTGCATGGTGTGCCCTACTTGCATGATTTAGCATCTCTGGCAGTCAGTAATACAGTATGCATCAACATGCCCTAACCCCCTATCCCTGCACCCCGCCCCCCTCGCCGCGCATTGTAGAAAGAATATAAAAAAACCCATCGAGCTACATCCTTAGTATCTTGGAAGTTAGTGAAAAATTAGTTGAAGAATCGAGAGTACACTTAATCCTGAGTCGAGGCAAGTCTGTAATTTGGGGTTCTGAAGTTTACAGTTCAGTGACTCTCATTTAAATAACCGTTTTTTTTTTTGTTTTTGTTTTTTGTCCAGACAAGTAATGGATGTCTTATTTGGAGGCAGGCAAGTTATCGGATATGCTACTAGAGCATCATAGTAATTTGCATGCATCGAAGGAACTTAGTAAGACTATTTTAGAACTCTCATGAGCGGCAGGGTAGTGTTTGGATGCTTCTGCCCATCAAAAGTCAGAGAAAAGGGAAAAGATAGGAGATTCACGTTGATGTCACGGGAATTATGTTATCGCAGTCTCGCAGTTATGTTCTCGCAGTGACTCGGGCACAGCACGTGTCACGTCTCGATGTCGTCTCGTGGAACTACTCGCCAGTTCTTCACAAACGGATAACTAAATACCCGACGGCACACTTTTCTCAGTGTTCTCTAGAGGCTTCAAAATAGACCTTGAGGAAAATACTTAAAAGAAATACCTCTCAGAAAGAAACTGTTCACGACCACTGCTCCAGCTCCTGACACAGAATTTTCCAATTCTCGTGATTGGCAAGAGTGACCCAGAGATCAATATTTTTCATACAACACTTAATAATAATTAAGGATTTGTATGAACTTAGTAGGTGCCTTAAATAGACCTCTCTTTGATGGGTGACAGGCTGGTGGGTGACTGTTCCTTTGCATCGCCATATGTTAGGCACATTAATACTCTCTCTGGAGAACTTTGACCCAATAAGTAACGCAGGAATTCTGTCAGCAAACAAAAATGAAATTCGTAAACTTTCCTGAGTGACGCGTCAGTATTAGGTCTAATGTGTGGCTGCGGCCGTGAGGCACGCACCTAGAAGGGGGAGTTGTCAAGCACCCACCTATACAGCCACGCAGCCCGCCCGCATGTTTATATCTGAAGCATCAGTCCTTATTATCACTGTAATCGTCATTATCTATAACACTGACGTCATCATCATCGTCGTCACCGTCACATTCATCATCAGCATCCTCACTTCATCTTTCCACCATCAATGTGATCCGTCTTCAGGAGCTCCAGACGTGAATCTTCTGATCTCATCGCTTCATCTCCCTCTCCGCTTGCCTCGACTTCGTTTTTGTTTTTCCATTTGCGGTTGTCATTCTGTCAGCGTGACTGTCTTATGCGTAACATACAGCAAAAACATTTTTAACTAGTGCTAAAAACTTGCCGAGAAGAGTCTTTGTGTATCTGAACAAGCCGACGAGTTAACAAGCCAGAGGAAGATCCAGTGATTGTGTTCGTGTCCCCTCGTTAGCAACCAACAGGTCGGCGTTGGTGTGCGTGGTTATCGATAAAGGAATGAACGGCCTTTATAATGAAGATACCAGATCATTATGTAATTTTGGGTGAAATTAAGATTAATAGGACGAAACAATAGTCGAGTAGGACAATTCAAGTCCTAAAGCTGTGCTGTGTCACGAGAAAATGTTGCCTCTTCCATTAAGTTGCTGCTCTCAGTAAATTACTATTTCTAAGAAAAACAAGGTAAACATTATTCCGGCACCGAAGCTGTTAAATGCCTTGTTGGCACAGAAGAAAGCGTAATGCGCAAGTAAAGTCCGTCACTACGCAACTAGCCCACAGGCGAGTGTTGGGATGGAAGACGAATAGGCGAGGGTCACCTTCCAGGGATTCAGGTTACAACAAATTACTTAAAACCTGTACCCTAGGATTGTTAGGTAACAAGGAAAAGTGTGTGGAAACCCATTTGTCTCAACTCCTCAGGGGATAGAATCCTGGTTATGAACTGAGTATGCTAACCACTGAATCAGAGTGATAAGGATAAATGAAACTACTCATGTTTAGCAAATGGAGTTTATATTATTAGATATTGTAACACCTTTCTTTCCCTCCTTCACCCTTACATTCCCTACAGAACATTACTTCCGAGCACACCAACGACAACCACTCCACCAGTCCGTCACAGCAGATCACATCCATTATCTCATCACGTGTCTCTCATCCTTCCCAGCCTCTTTACTCGCAGGTTTTATCTTGGGTAAGGAAAACTTAGTGTCTACCAACTCTGGATCTCTTGCAAATCGTAGAGATTTGTCAGTCTTGTGGTGCCCAAAAAGTCAGTTTACGTTGCCTTAATTATTGTATTCTCTGATTATTATACAATTCTGCCAATTATTACGCCCACCTTTGTGCAGCGAGCAGGTCACGATGGGGCGACACCGTGGATCATCACAGTGTTTCAGTCCTCGTGACGGCGCGTCCCCCGCGGCGCCCCTGCTCAAGGTTGTCCCTCCTGCCTTGACTCGCAACAAATCATAACAAGTTTTCCCCCTCTCGCCCGCCACCTTAAAAGCTGTTCACCCTTTGCTCCTAGTTCTTGAAATTCAAGTTAATAAATAACACCAAATTTTTGTTATTATTTTAACTGATACGAATGTTTGCTGAAATATTACGGCCACACTATAGGAAACCAGATATCATTCACCAACACTTATCAGTTATTACAAAACGAGTATCGAATAATGAATATAATTTCTTCGTTTAATAGGACGATAAGCCAAATACCTTGTTACCCTGAAGGCAAATACCAGTTCAAGGTTACTTGCTTGCATAACACCCGAACGATGATTCCAGTTTTATTTCATCTTTCTCTTCCTGGCTGACGAAGGAAAAAACGTTTAAATGTGAAAATGTTACCTAATCTTAAGTTTCTGAAAGTCTTAACACTCATAATTTGTTACTTGGATTTTAAAATGCGCAGCTTACAGACACGACTGAGGCCACCGCATGATTTTTTGTTTATTTCCTGTTAAAATTTATATTCTTGTTTCGTTCATTATAGTGCTGGGAGATAATGCTGGCGACGTTCATACTGCTTTATACAGAAAATTTGGTTGTTGAGGACTAACATGAATTAAAAGACGAGAGAAGCGAACAAGGGAGTGTAATCGGCACGCTGACGCATTAAAGCAATGAAGCAGTGAAGCTCCTGACCCTCACCCGCCGCCGCCACTACCGACAGAGAGCGAGCGGGAGGCGGCCACCACGTCTCAGACAAGTCTTCATCCCCTAATTTTAGAGGTGCGTAGGTTGTTCTGCAAGTTTTAGGCCTGTTCATAGATTGTAACCAAGAAGTAAGACAATTACGTTGTTTCAAATAACTAAAATTCAAGAAGTGAATGACTTGTTGCCAGCTTCACCTCTGATGTCGGCCATGGCAGCCACACCCGTGGCGCACATAAATAGAAACGCTGCCCACGATACCTAGACAGCCGATCATGTTTGAGGAAGCAGATGCCAATATGATTAGTGTTTGACATTGCTAGACCTGCTTTTCCTAGGTAAAAGTATGACCATTTGCAGTTTGCTCTAATGTATTTACAAACCTACCTGCTGTTTTTTGTCTGAAATTTAGTTTGCATACGTGATCCCGACCAGCGAGATAACACACAAGCGTCCATATATCTGAAGTGTGCAGTGAGTAGCAACCTTTATATATAATACACATACATACATACATTTATAAATACACAATTACAAACGATAAGCATTATGTAATATACATATACATACATGTACACACATAAGTACGTTCATGCATACACTACATACGATAATCAAAGTTCGCTTATTCGTGTCACAGCTGCTAGGTTGAGAAAGAGACTAAATTCATGCGAATAGTACAATTTCATGGCTAGGCTTGAAGAGGCATGCACCTGTGCTATCGAAGGAGCCATCTCTATTCACAGCCGAGACTTGTGAAGGCTGTGACGCGCCGCAGCGCTTAAAGCAGCTTTCTGAGCCGCGGTAGCAATGTCGTTGGCGTCGCTTCGAGGCCACTTTGACTACCGGGGATAAGCGGGCCGCTGCATGGACACCTGTCGCCGGCGGGAGGTGGGGGCGGCGCGGAGGGGCCGAGGTGGCGGGGGCGGCGGGGGTGGCGCGGTGGAGGGCTTCTTGAGGGATAATCGTTGCTCGCTCTCGGTGTCTGCCAAACAGTGGGGTGAGGAGGAATGTGGCGGCCCCGGAGAGGGTTCCCAGAGGCGGTGTGCGGGTCACAAGGGAGGCAAGGGAGCAGTGGCCGGCTTCCTGCCTCGCCTGCCTGTCCAGGTCATTCCAGGTTGGCTGACCAGTTGTTGTGTTGCAGGTATTAGTCAAGTTTCACATGATTGATAATACTAATTCAGCTGAATGCTTGTGAACGGGAATGATTGTCATACTATAAAATTATTCACGAATCCTCTTTAGCTTTATCCAAATTACTTTTTGTCAATTCCTCCAAACATGAAACGCTAATGCAGCCTCGTAAGTGTTTGACAATTCTGTACTAAGTCCTTACTTCTTAAACTCCAACCCTCTTGCAAAGCACTAACGGAATAGTACATTTATACCAATATGTGTACTAACGCTGAGTATTCAACTGTGCATTATGAACCCCGTCATAAAAAAAGTCTTTTCAGGATAGTAAGCCTCTTTTTCTCCTTTGTTGGTTCATTGACCTTCACCTCGTCTTTTTTGTCAGTTTATTTCCCCTGAGCCCGGCTTATTACTTGTGGCTCTTTGCCTGCATCTGTACACGTCTTTCATTGACCCCCCCCCTCTCTCTCTCTCTCTCTCTCTCTCTCTCTCTCTCTCTCTCTCTCTCTCTCTCTCTCTCTCTCTCTCTCTCTCTCTCTCTCTCTCTCTCTCTCTCTCTCACACACACACACACACACACACACACACACACACACACACACACACCCCGTGGCACAACTGGTAGAGCTCTGCGCTGCCAGGCTTCACGGTCTGACAGGGCGGCGGTTCGAGCCCGCTCAGCCCGGATTCTTTCCGTTGACTAGGAGTGGTTACTGTCACCCATTGAGCAAGGGGGATGGGTGTGTGAGGTCCCGGCAGTACCCTCAGGTAGGCACACTGGAGCGCGCGCGCGAGCACGCACACGTTACCATAATAATCTTTCAGGCGAGTCCTCGCGGTGGAAGGAACGTTTCGTCCGGCAGACTGGCGGGCGGCGAGAGGCGGAGGCTGTGAATGCTCCCCAAGTCCTGCATCACTGCTGGATGGGTAAGTCGTTGTTGCTGTGTTGAGTTTATAGCTGGTGTTGCAGATTTTATGGTGTGGCATAGTCAGATTTTAGGCATGGCATTGAAAGAGGATTCTGTGGGTCGGTTTGGTTAGGAGGTTGTGGTGAGGTTGTCAGCATGTGGCTAGTATACCTGTTATAAAAAAAATAGTTCGTGTGTAGGGTGGAGCCAGGAGTACCGCGGTAAGATGGGTGAGTTTTTAGTGTTTGTTCATCTTAATTCTACTTTCTCTAATTTTCTCTTTACTTCGCGTCATATGACATTCAGTTACCTGTTCACGGATATGGTCTTGATAAGGATAGCCATTCATGACAAATTTTCGATGTACTTTAAGGTGCTAAGTAATTTGTGGTCAAAATCTGTTTTGATAGTTAGAAATTTACGGATAATAAAACTTTTAATACATTTTGTAATCTTTATGGAGGTCTTAATCACGTTTTACAATGAAGCATTTCTTTTCTTCTCCTCTCAAAGGTGGGAACCCAGACGGCAAGAGTTACGCCGGGCAGGAGCAGGGTGACGAGGGCACTTGGTCTCCAGATGTAGTGGACCCGATAACGAAGGTTGCCAGGAACTATATTTGCCGGGCGAAGCAAAGTCTCGGCAGTTCATCCTGGTCAGGAATAATGCCATTTTAGGTAAGTAAATATGGTAATATGATTTTTCTAACTGTCAAACACTGAAATAAACACTGAAATAAATAATGATGTAGGGCTTTTAAATTGTGGTAACTCATTGACGTGAAACATATTGGGTGATGCCGTGCTTCTCTCCCCATGTGGACCAGAGAATTAGACGTTGACACTACGGTTGGCGCCGCCCTTCCCACTCACCCCTCCACCATCCTGCACAGTGCCTACCTCTCCTCATCACTCACTGACCCCCACCCCTTCCCTGCCTTACGCCTTCAGACTGATTCACACTATACGTAAAGTGACCGGCACGGAACGTACCGTACCGGACCGACAAAATATTCTTCAATGGGAAACCCATTGTAGTGTTCACACTGCTACGGACCTGCACGTCTCCGGCGCGGACCGTCACCAGCACTTGCCGGTTGGGATTGTCGGCGATAATAGTCTGCAGGTCATTGCCGGTACGGAACGTCCGTCCGTCCGTCCGTCCGTCTCTCTCTCTCTCTCTCTCCGCTTCACACGTCCCTCTTTGCTTCACACGTCCCTCCTCTCGGTTCATATTGTGCCTCCTTTTCCTTCCTCTACTCGTCTTTACTGCCACCCTTAATCCCCTACTCACACACTACTATATTCCTTCTTTCCTGTCTCCCTCTTCTCGGTTCTTCTTGTACCTTGGAACTCTGCAACCTCCAGCCCGTCCAAGAGCACTTCCCTCACACAGCCACGGCAGATGTGTGCGTGCCTGGGGTCGTGGGAGGCGATGCGTTCTGCGTTCTTCAGCCGTCAGGAGGTGTGGCCCCGCGTCCTTTGTGAAAAACCGGCTGTTGGAGAAAGTCGTGCATTAAGTTGACGTTACGAATATTTTTAACACGAAGGCAGCAGGAAAGATTAATCTGATTATTCAAGAAGGCTGAATTAACTCCCCAATAAAGTGTTACTCTCAAGTTTTGTTTTACTCGATCATCAAAGTGAAGATATATTAACTGAAAAGTAGCTTGAGATAATTAATTTTCAACATGGGTATTTTTGGATTGTTTTAAAGCTTGTTCTTGTGTACGCACCTCTTCGTTTCACAGCAAGACATCTAAAGTGAGTCGGTACAGCTCAAAATAAGCACTCACAAGAACACAACCTCATCATTTTCAGCTATTACTAAATCCATAACAGGACAAAAGCCTTCCCTATTGTTTTCCAGTTCTCGGTATGATCTTTGAGTACTCCATTCTCCGACAAATCCTCTAATTTAATCTCTCCGCCTGGCCCTCTGTCTGCCCTGATTTCCACAATTTCTAGGTAGCCCCTCTCTTACTTATCTTGCCAGTCTGTTAAAAATTATACGCATGATATGATCTGAACATTACATTCCTTATTCTTTCTTAGTATTTAGTATTTCATCAAATTGGTAAATGTAACAATAATATTCGTACTCTATTGCTACTATTATTAAAGCAACTGAAAATTATGATAAAAATATAATAAATGGATGTAGTTATCATTATTGTGAGTATAATAATGGTATATTCAACAAGTTCGTAATGGTAAATTAAGCACGGGTAAGGTACACACTCCTAATCACCTGGTTATCCCTTACACCTGCCCGGCTAGGAGGTGAAGGATGGCACGGGATTGAAGGGTATGGGAAGGGAAAGGAAGGGAAGAGCAGGAGCAAAGGAGAAGTAGAGAAGATATGAAAGGGTGGTAATTGAAGGTGAAGATGAGAAAAGGCAATGGAGAAAAGAAAAGAGAAAGTAAAAAAGGTAAAGAAAAGGTAAGGGAAAGAAGGGGATAGACGAGGAGGTAAGAGAGGATGGGATGAGCAGCGAGCAGCTTTTTTCTACGGTTTTCCTGCTTCCTACAATTTACTAGTCCAAGGAATTAATATTACGACACCTCACGAATTAACTGGATTATTCGTTTGGCATCTTCCTCTGTTCTCTCTTACAGGAGCAATGAGACGAAAATTGTCCTTAATATGTAACTCGGTCAAGTAATTGTTGCACACTAACCCCTCTTTCGGCCACCTTCTTGGATTCTTTTTGGGAGCAGCGATTAGCGTTTTTTTTTATTATAGTTTCCTTTTTTTGTGTGCCCTTGAGCTGTCTCCTTTGTTGTAAAAAAAAAAAAAATTCACTCATGTATTAAAAAAGGTAGTTCAAACATTTCCCTTTTGAGGTCACATATTCGACTAATATAGGCAAAGGTAAAGTTAGGGGCATACACTACAGCTGCGAGTGGCCTTTGTGCTCATCTCCGTGGCAATGACCCTTGAGCCTGTGATAAGAACCCAATGCCCCGGGACACAGGGTCAGTGTGACATCCCGGGTTACCACGGTTACTTTTCCAAGGTTTCCCCAGGTACCCATTTATCGACCAGCCGAAAGGGAGGATGAACAGCTGGGTGAGTGTGTCATCCATGTAAGTAATGTTCTGAAATTATTTCGGATATATCAATTTGAAACAGCCAAAGTTCATAGATAAGGATCAAGGGCCATTTTAGCTTGAATCGTATTGATTTAATGGTCATACAGATAAACGAGCGTAAAACAAGAAAAATAAGATTACATAAGGAAACTGATTGAAACATTTTCTGCACAATGCTGTCGAGAGCAGAATGCTATGAAGTGAACTGTCTTTGGAACTTCATGAACAGAAAAAGGTCAATAGAATGCAAACTCCGACCTGGATTGAGTGTCGATCTACCACAAGAGATAAAAACAAAACTTTAAAATTCTCTTCTTACAGACTCCCGCTTCCGTGGTGCATTGTTAGAGTGATTAGCTACGAATCCGCGGGCCCGGGTTCAAATCCCGGCCCGGGCAGTCAGCGTGCAACTCGCCCCAAGGATGGTCGATTAGTGGTTATCTGGGGAAACCTGAGGAAGGTAGACTGTGGTAACCCGGATGTTACACTGGACCTGTGCCCCGGGAAAAATAGATTCATGCCCATCACACACTCGAAGAGATAATGAGACAGAAATTAGCACCACAGCCACGCGCAGTTTTAGCGTATGCCCCAACTTCGCCTTTTAACCGATTCAAAAATTTACACTCATTAGTAGTAATCCTACAAAGGAGTACTTTAAACCCATCCCCAATCCTTCCTCGGGTTACAGTCTAAACCACACCAACATCCCGAGCTAGTTTTCCTCAAATACTTATTCAACGTCCAACAGTGACTCACCATACACTGAGGACGCCCATCCATGCTCGTCGGCTCCATGAAGAATGGGCGGGGTGTTTCGTCATCCCCTCTGGCTCCTCTCACATGGAAGGACGTTCAACCCTCTTTTATAGACGAGACTGCAGCTTCCAATAATCATCATCCGTAATTTTCAGTGCGTGGATTGAATGTCTGGTAAATCACATCCTTCGGTACTTCAGCAATTCCCACTGAAAAAGATTTAAATTAAAAAGGAAACTCATAATTTAGGTTAGATGGTTAATCCAGCCGCCTAACTCAAATATAACGTGCATATCCGTAATTATTACCTAAACCCCGAGCTTACACCACATACAGTAACTTTCAATCAAACACACGAGTCACTTATTTGCAGATAACAATACAGGATAAAATCAATAAAAAAGAATGAGAACTATCGACGCTATGTACCATCTACACTCTCCTGACTGACCTGCAAGGCCGGAGCGTCACTTAAGTCAGAGCGTTAATGGCTGTGTTATTTCATACAGAAAGTCTCGTATTTTTTCATCAAACTTGTACTCTTATATCCTTTCTACGGGTGGCCTACAAGCTCAACACGGATCACAGGAAAACTCACTGGGGCTCCGTTAAGAGGGTGAAGTGATGGCTGGCCGGGCACGTGCGTCTCCACCAGCTGCGGTTTGAAGCTCAACTGACTAGGATTTCACGACGAAGTTCCTGTTCGCCCCAGATGTTCGAAGCCGGGAGTCCGAATGAATTATTTTATCATATTTCACTTCACTCTACAATGAATCAAGATGTACAACATGACTTTGATTAATGCTCAGTGTTACGCTCTTATATGCCATTGATTTACTAATGTGCCCAATGCCCAATAATCATTTAGAGAGCACCTCCAATTCACACGACTTCCGAGACATGAAGCAAAACCCTTGAGCAGAGCCGGTAGAATGAAGCACTTTCGTTACTTGCCCTTTCATTTTCTCATAGACTTCCGCAGGTCCCTATAACTTGGTGACACTCTCCAGCCATCCATACCTCTGGCGGTCTCGTGACACCGAGGACAAAGATGAATTTCTCACGAGATCCCTCACCTTGGCATCCAGCTCGCCCGCCCGTCTCCTCGTCTCGGTGGTGATGTCACGGCGCGAGCTTCGAGCACTGCGGGGCGCGAAGAGTTATTTGCAGGACAGGTTTAAGTGGCTATAGTCAGTTTCCTTTGACACTGAAATTGCTTTTATTTGTTCATATAATTTATTAGTACACAACTTTTTATTTTTATTATATTCTTAGGCCGTAAAGCACTGAAATGTCAATACTGAAATGTGTAAAGTCGTCGTTAGCTTGCAATTGTTAACCACTTGTTGTAAAAATCCGTTTCTAAGCAAATTTTACTTCTGTTAAATTAAATATCTATGTTTGACCAAGAAGCAAATAAAAAGGTAACTCACATACATATTTTTCCTCTACTTATATCCCCTTCCACCACCACCCCCCCTACACACACACATCAGCACACACACACAAATATATACACACACTAACAAACACACAAAACAAAACAAAAAAAGCCAAAAAAAAAACGAAAAATCAACAAAAAATCACGAGTGCCTACAATTACTTCCACAGTTTTAAACAAATGTAAACTTTCAGCACGGGCTTGAGTGTGACACCCAAAACACAGGTAGGAGGGAGTCTCAATAATTGCCCACGACTGAAAATCATGGAAAAAAAAGCTGTTCCTGACCGTAAACTTATTGAGTGAGTGAGCAAGAACCTGATGGCGGGGGATAAAGATTTGCGGTGATGTGGATAATGTCCATGAAGCTCTACGTTAATTATTTACTTTTGGTCAACGAGAGAGAGAGAGAGAGTTTGAGAGAGAGAGAGAGAGAGAGAGAGAGAGAGAGAGAGAGAGAGAGAGAGAGAGAGAGAGAGAGAGAGAGAGAGAGAAACGAAGAATAAGCTGTCAGGACAATTAAGCAATCAGACATATTAGCTGAAAAACTATACAGCAGAATATTTTTGGAATTTTCTTGTGTTGTTCCTTCTAACGCCATTTAAAGGAAGAGGGTCACTCTAAATATATATCTTACCCCTTTGAGATCGCTGCCTTAATCACACACACACACACACACACACACACACACACACACACATTATTATTATTATTATTATTATTATTATTATTATTATTATTATTATTATTATTATTATTATTATTATTACACTCACCACCCCCACTCCCTTATTATAGGTATCCCTTTACAATACACCATAGATTTATTTACCTTTAAAATGAACATGGGACAAACCTACTCTTTTTTTTTTTTTTTTTTTTTTTTTTTTTGGTATAGAAGAAAACAAAATAACGAAAAAAATCAGTGCAACGCAATATGGTATGACCTGCAGCAATCCATCGCAACGTGAATCACCTAACTAGAATTATATTATCTAACCAAAGAACTTTTCATCGATACAAAGCAGCGCAATTATCAAACTGGAGCAAAAGCGACCAGCAAGCACCACGTTACGACGCAATGCAACTCAACCAACAGAATGAACGTAGAATAGTGGTACATATTATTTCTTTTCTGTATAAAACAACATCATAGTATTTTTTTGTTTGTTTGTTTCCTGTGTTTTGTTGCCCTTTAACTGTTTCCATTAGTGCAAAAATAGGCAGACAGCGAAATAAAAACTTCAAAGGAGTACAGAAACGCATGGACGAAAGCCACAACACAGTCCCACTTTGCAAGAATGAAACACACACACACACACACACACACACACACACACACACGTAGCTCCTCCCCAATCAAAGCTTAATCCACCTTCTCCTCTTCTTTGCCCCATTCCCTCTCCCCTCCTTCCCTTGCCCTCCCGCCTTCCTGCCTTGGCGTAATTTTTACCATTCTCTCTCCGCCCATGATTACACACTAAATCAAGATAAGAGTCCACTTAAACCAGCACTAAACCACTTCGCTATGACCGGTTTAAAGCTCCTCCACCGGCCTTAATAACTATCTCTCATACAGATCTCCGAAGGCTGTCCGCTTAGGGAGAAAAAACGAGTAATTGGTTCAGAATAATAAACTAAAACGACGGTAATTATACGTGTTATTATAAAGGGAGGACGTGGCCGCCTGCTGTGGTGTGTTGTTACTGTGTGAATCGCAGAGGCCCGCCGAGGCTGTCCGTGTCCCTGCCGCGGTGCTTGCTCTGCCGCTCCAGTTTCCCTGTAACGGACGAGGTGCTTCTCAACCTCGTGTTATGTGCCCATTCCTTCCCCTGCCTCTGCCTCGCTCACCCCTGCCTTGCCGCTCTCCTCCCCGCCTCGCCCTGCCGCAGTGATACCCTTACATGGTTTTCTCAGTACAGTTTGTTATTTTTCCTTTTATCGCAGGTAGACCACACATTTCCTGGTCCACTTTTCCTTTTAGCACTGTTCTTGTAGGCTTGCTTTCCTCCCTGGTACACAACTTCCTTGCCGGAGTTTTTCCTTTAACATGGGTTTCTTTCTTCGTACTCTCCTGTGCTTCCGTGGTGCAATGGTTAACACGCTTGGCTACGACTCCGTGGACCCGGGATTAAAACCCGGCCCGGGCAGTCGGCGCACAGCTTTCGGGCTGGTTGATGAGTGGGTACCTGGTAAAAGCTAGGGAAGGTAAACTGTGGTAACCCAGATGTCACTCTTGCCTTGTGTCCCGGGGTGATGGGTTTTTACCCGCCGCAGGCTCAAGGCCCAATGCAACAGAAATGAGCACCGAGACCACGCGCAACCTAGGACTTGCCCCCAACTTTACCTTTTACTTACCCTCCTGCCTTGCGCGGCGCTCATATTTCCATTAATTTATTTATTATTTTCTTGTTTGGCTACTCTCCTGGTGCAGAGCCGCCTTGCCAGAATCTTCACAATAAAATAAATTTGTTCCCTGATACTCCCCGGCCAGGCATGGAGTTGTATTTTTTTGGTTTTCCTTAAAGATACAAAAGTCTTGCCTGTTCATTTTTTTTTATGTAACACTGATTAGCTTCTTGGTGGTTCATTGTATGCAATAAAGCCCTCCCTTGCTTGGTTTCTTGTTTCTTGTACAAACTGTGCAGTGCTTGGCTGATTTGTGCAAGACCTCTGACCGGCGCAAAGTTCTCCCTCTTGCTGCATCCTGTCTGGTGCAAAGCTCTTATTATTTATGTTTTATCTGTTGATAGTTTTTTCTCCTATGCTTAGTTTTCCTCACTGCACGAAGCTCCCTGCTGGATCCTCTCCCGGCACAGTGGTTGGCTGCTTGTGCCCCCTGTCTAGTCCAAAGCTCCCCCTTGCTTGGTTCATCGATAAATACTCACAATCTGATGGTCGCCTCTCCTCGCCACAACCGGGCGGAGCCGTGGAGCGTGAGGTTGGTCACTCATAAAACAATTTCGCTGCACTCCCCGTTTTTTCCAGCCGTCCCTCCTTTGTGTGTGTAATAGTGCGTGTGGCTGTGTGTTCGCTCTCGGTGTGCTTGTGTAATTTGGCCCCGTGTATCAGTGCAATTGTTCCCTGTCCGGTGAGTGAAGTGCAGCTCTGAGTATCGTGTGTGATTGTGTGTGCTCCGCGTGAGTGTGTGTGTGTGTGGGGGGGGGGGGGGGGGCGGGGGGGGGGGGGGGGGGGGGGGGGGGGGCGTGTGTGTGTGTGTGTGTGTGTGTGGGTGTGTGGGGGTGTGTGTGTGTGTGTGTGTGTGTGTGTGTGTCGCACGGTAAATCATCATAACGTTCTCGCAGATTACATGTGCGAAATACAAGCAGGTATTTATTTAACCAATGTTTGCAGGGCGTTGAATTGCAGGTGGTCTTTACGTTCACATGCGCGGATGAACGTGGATAGGCGTGTAGAATGAAAAAAGGAAGAAAAACGTTACTCCATAAGACTCTAAGGAAGACAAAAGACGTTTACAGATTCGTTCTCTTGTTAAGCAAACTTTCGTTATTTATGTTTCAAGCAGAATCATCCAGCGAGCGGCATAAGCATTTACAAAGTGTATTAACGTAGCGAGGCACAAAACTCCTCGCTTTGGTCATAAATGTAAAAACCAGGATGCAAGCTCTTTACGAGGGCCGCTTCCAAATTATTTACAAAGTTGACACGACAAGAAAAAACACCAAGTTTGTGTTGTAATTATATAGGATACAAAGTTACAATTACACCGACGAGGAAGAATGACCAGAAGAGTATTTTTTTTCTTATGACGTTCATGCAATAAAAGTTGCACTAGTTGAAAGGCAAATCAAGCCGACAATACTTTTTTTTTTTTTCATGCAGGAACAACGTCTCTCTCTCTCTCTCTCTCTCTCTCTCTCTCTCTCTCTCTCTCTCTCTCTCTCTCTCTCTCTCTCTCTCTCTCTCTCTCTCTCTCTCTCTCTCTCTCTCTCTCTCTCTCTCTCTCTCTCTCTCTCTCTCTCTCTCTCTCTCTCTCTCTCTCTCTCTCTCTCTCTCTCTCTCTCAAATACACACACACACACACACACACACACACACAATCATCCATACATACGCACATAGTAAAACACCAAATAAATCAGCATTCCATATCCTGATTCTCATTTGCTGAATAACAATTTCTCCTAACGCCAAACCAACAACTGACCGTTCACACGCTTTTCCGCCATTACTGCCAAAGATAACAGAAATTTAGGTTCTTAACGTGTTGCCCTGATAATTATTCTGCTACCGTCTTTCTCTCTCAAACCTGTCGTAACTTTCTTTTCAGCCCCATTGACTTTCATAAATCCTGTTTCATAACACTCTCCTCCCCTCAGGTGCGTCATAACCCTCGCTGCCTCATAACTTACGAGTCCCATAGTTCCGTCCGGCTACACATGCGCCTTCAGGGTAGAGCGTCGCGGCCAGGTGCGTGATGCAGGTGTGTCCTACAGGTGACAGGTGGTGCGTGAGGCGTGTGATGGTGTTGGCGCTGATTTACTTTTCTTCTGAAGCATCGAAAGTTGCCGTAAGGGAGGAAGCTAGAGAACGAAGTGTCTCTACAACGCCTCGACTGCTAATATATAAGTTAAAAGACAAAACATTCTTAAATAATGCACTGTCCATAGCCTCGATGATCTTTAATCCAATATTTCTTTGTGTAAGTGTGCATCTGTAGTGCTTTAGTGTTTTAGCTCGAGCAGCCAAGTACGCAACGTTTTGAAAAATTAATGTACTTTCGGATTCAGCTTCATTTATTGCGGTGACTCGTGACTATTCAAAAGGTTTAGCTTGTTGTCGTGCCATTTTTCAGCATTAGCTCGCTTTCACGTAAATTTGGATTCATATGTCAGGCTTTGCTGCCCCTAATGCATTGTGGCTCCGGGACCAGAAACAGGCGGCGTAAACGTTATGCGTTACCCACCACGACGCCACGCGCTTCTGAGAGAAAAGAAAAGAGTCGCCGGGGACCACACAGAGACACTTTCATTAGAGCGCCTGAGTCCCGTGGAAGTTATTATTCTCATGCTTTAGGTGGCGAGGCGGCATTTTCATCTCGGCGCGGGTAGGGAACAAGCCGGCCACCTCCTGGACCTCACACTTTGCCTTTGTTTTCATATCTTGACAGCATCAGCTCCCCCGACCTTGCGGGGCCGCACTGATGCTGTGAGATTGATCAGAATAACATAGTATAATCCGGCGTTTCTTGTTAGCTTAGTACTAATCAAGTTATATAATTTCTCTTCAACACGGGGAAATTGAGTTGCAAGTCTTATATAACGATCTTTCATACACAGTATCATAGCATGGAGTAGTCTTGCCTTTATCATTACTTTTTTGCTGCGGCGTATAAAACGTGTTGGCATAAATGGTTAAACATTGCCGGCGCTGCGATTACTCGACGAAAACTTGTATAGCCTTGGATACAAAAATTCCTCTGCCTCGAAAAACAATATAAAAAAGGCGCCACACAGAGCTAGTCTGGGCGAGGAGCGGCGCGCCTGCACTGCATACCTGTGAGCCGCGGTGGGTCGTCTAACCCGCCCCGTCCACGGAGCAGACCGTCTGTCCTACCAAAGTCTCTCGAGATTCTTGAGGCTTTGTGTCCTAACTACCCTACGAGTGAATCGCCTGTGTAGGTTATGAGTGGTTGGAAGAAAAAACGTTAAATGGAGAAGGAAAGGGAAGAGGAGGAAGAGAAGGAGGAGGTACAAAGTGGAATGCCAAGGTAATTTTTTTTTCATTAACCCTGTCTTCTGTTTGCCGTGCAGGTCATATTAAGAAACCTTATTATTTCAACTCCTCCGTTCTGTTTGTCTTGGTCGCGTGCCGTATTTGGGCTAACAGTCAGGTACCATAACCGTCCCCCTGCCATCAGCTCTTCTTAACAACGCTTGTCCACACTCATTACTTCTAAACACTCGTTAAAATATATTAGATTTCGTCTGCGACCTAATGCAGCGTCTGAAGCTTTTCTTTCACATACGTATACATACAAACATAGATACATGCATACAGACATTCATAATTATATACATGTACACAGAGAAAGACAGACAGACTAACAAACAGACACAAACAAGAAGGAAGACAGTGAGAGAATATAATGCATTACTTTTCTGAATATTCATTTAGGTTTAATGCACTGTCCATTTGTGTGAATATTTTACATTTTTCTACCCTTTTTCGTGTATGGTTTCCAACCAGCTATTCTTTTGCTAACGTTCGCCTCCTGATTCGCTATTGAAAATGCTGCTTCTGCTGATAATTAACATGATATTTATCCTGGTATTTAAACATATATTTGCTTATAGTTCTCATTTCCTACTTATTTACTAATTTCATTAATCTTTTTTGTGTCAAAGCTCTGATTTATTTCCTGTCTTCTAGATTGCCTTCACCTTCAACGCCTTAACAGGAAACGAAAGTCGAGTAGCTTATTTGTCATTATACAATTTAGTAACGTTTTTTTTTTTCAATGATGTATTGCGAACTTAACAGGTATATTTGACTTGTTCTATTGATATTTTTTGAAGAAACGTATCTGAATATCAATAAATATCAATTCAACTCTTATTTCCAGAAATCGTATCTGTAGTTTTCGCCTAAAATCGTCTCTGTACTTTTTGTTTTTTCACTCCATCATTTTCACCTTCATCCTTCATATGCTTTCGCCTCACCCCGCAACAATTGGGGTGGCTGAACAACAAAAGAAAGAAGGAAAGAATTAAAATTATGGTACCCTCCTATTATACCTGTGCTCATATTGTTTGATTCTCTCTCTCTCTCTCTCTCTCTCTCTCTCTCTCTCTCTCTCTCTCTCTCTCTCTCTCTCTCTCTCTCTCTCTCTCTCTCTCTCTCTCTCTCTCTCTCTCTCTCTCTCTCTCTCTCTCTCAAAAGATTTACCTTAATGCACGTCACACTAGCCAGTGATCAACAGACTTCGATTTAACACAAATGTCTCTATCACTCTGTTTTGTCCTCCAATTAAAATAATACGCGTAGTTTATTTAACAATAAAACACGTGCAGGCACACACACTTATACACACAAAATTATCTATTATTCCAAAAAAATATGAATAAATTCGATGCCATACATTACACTATTGGATTTTCCAGTGCAGTATTTGGCGACATTTTCCCACTAAGTCACATTCATTTGCATACCTTTTGGCAATACATAAGTGAGTATAATAAGGAACCTCAAAACATACTCCCAGAAAGCTAGAACTGACTATCCCGCCCTTTCCAACAAGCATCGGTTCACATAACACGTTCCAATGCCTTCCTTCCTCTTCACCCCACTCCCCTATCTCTGCCTTCCCCTTCCTCTCCCTTCTCTCCCTTCAGCCGCCCCATCCACCTCACACCGCCGGGCACTCTCACGGGCAGACTCCCTCGTGCCACCTCGACAAGCCAGGACTCAGGTGTGATCGCGGGACATGTGGTACTTTAAGTCTCATAAACAACCCATGAATGCCAGGTCGCAAGTGCGGCTATTCGGGCCCCTAATGCGTGTCCTCGCTGTGAAGGCCGCGGGACACCCTCTCTCTGTGCCTCGAGTCAGTGGTGTTTTTTGCTCTCATTTTCTTCACTGCGTTTTTCTTCTTCCCTCACCCGGGCTGAGTTACCGACCTGTAATTCTCTAAACAAGGTGGTTGGGCCGAGTCAGCATGAAACCAATTTCTCCAATGAGCCAGAGAGCAATAGTACTGAATCTTCTAATGTTGCAAATGAGAAGACCAAAGCGAAGTCGAACCTGACTTAAGTTTTTTTGTCCACCTTAAATCTTTTCCTCCTTTTTTTGTATCCGAGGCGGCCACACTTACACGGACAATTGGACAATGACGCTAAACTTCGCCCAAGTAACTAAACAAATTGTTCCTTGATGACAATTAGGATTTAAAAGAATGTTGATTTTACAGCAGACGTCCAGGATGTTTACAGATAGACAAGCGGCAGGTGAGATGTTTATGATATATATATATATATATATATATAGATATATATATATATATATATATATATATATATATATATATATATATACACACACACATGAGAGAGAGAGAGAGAGAGAGAGAGAAATTCACGGTGTCCCTGTTCAAAAAGCCCCGTACGTCCTTGGTGAAGAGCCGCAATGTTCAGTTACTGCCTCGGAAGCTTATTAAACAAAACACCCTATCCTTCTTATACAGGACCTCCACCACCATCACAACCTTCACAGTCACTACCTCCACCACCACCGCCACCGTCTTTCTCTGCTGTTGTCACGCCGGGAACTCCTTCGCCCCTTCGCCCCGACGCTATCTAAGCCTCACGACGTAAAAGGATGCAAGTCAAAGGGAGGACTTCCTGCGGCGCTCGTTGACGTCCGTTTTTCTTCGTTTCCCATTAGCGTTTGTCGGTGTGTGTTTGTGCTTCTGTCGGTGTTTGAGTGGGTCTGTTTGTCTGTTCAGTTGGCTGTCTGTGCATGTTTCTTTGTGCCTGTCTGTTTGTCCACCTGTTTTTTTTTTCTGTTTCAGTCATTTAGTTCATCTGCCTGTCTTTGTCTTTCTGTCGGTATGTCTGTCTTTCTAGCTGTCTGTCTGTGTGTCTGTCTGTATGTTTATATGGCTGTATTTCTGACTTTCTGTCTATTTATGTATATATGTATGTATCTTCCTATATTTATCCAACTCTTTTTTCATCGTTCTTTTCCTCTTAGATCTCCACCCTCTCCGTCTCCTCTTCCTTCGCATGTCCCTCTTCTTCAATTTCTTTCTCCTCCTCACCTGCCTCTCGCCCCCAAAGACAACATCCAGGTAAGTAAGACACCACGGGCTGGACAGGAGCCATTTCTCTTACCTGCTGTGTGCATTTAGAGGGATTAGCGGGGAGCTGAGTCACTGGTGTGGAGTGTCATTTGGTGTGTCTGTGTGTGTGTGTGTGTGTGTGTGTCGCGTTTGCTTTGTTAGTATATACAATGAAAACGGAGTTGATTAATAGAAAAGTACACACCTGTGACGCTAATGGTTCAGTCCCGTCACCTTCTGCTCCCTCTACCCGAGCCTTCC
>NW_026111610.1:497500-502500 GCF_024679095.1 Eriocheir sinensis
GAATATAAAAACTGGGTGGTTTTAAGGCACAGCTTAATCAATCCATGATATATATATATATATATATATATATATATATATATATATATATATATATATATATATATATATATATATATATATATATTCATTTATTTATTCATTACATACACGCGTACGAATGCAGGCACACACACACACACACACACACACACACACACACACACGCACAAGGCCGTCCCTTGTCGCCTCTGCCGCATGTGACGTGGAGGCGAAGATTATCTTCATCATTTCTTCTTTTTTGTAAATAATAACCCGTGATTTCTGTCACCCAAGTAATACATCAGACGATAAGAATCTCCCCCCTTCCCCCCTGCCCGGCCCGCCGTACCCGCGGTCAGCCCCGCCAAGGGGCCGAGGTGGCCTCCTCGGCCCCAACGCCACCGCTGAGCCGCCGCCCCGCCCGCCGCTCCACACCTCGGGCCTAAGCTAAACAATCTACTCATCATCCTCTTGACCTACCAGATACTGACCCCCGCATCCCGCAGGAGTCTGCGGTAAGTTTTTAGTGGCGTTGGCAACACTGGACGGTGATGGACAGCGGCGAGGCGCCTCCCGCGGCCACAACGTGGTGGCCCAAGGCGCTGCTAAACATTGAATTATGGCTAACATTAGAAAGTCTATGAAAACACCTACCACGATCCTTGGAAGAAGAAAAGCATGTTAATAAATTGTAAAATGTAAAAGAAAAAGGCATCAGTATATTAAAAGACACCAATGTGATAGAGGAAAAACTAGTTCTTGAGAAAAGCTAGACTAGCAAGGAGCCAAGCCGAGGAGAGTGGCGGGGCGCCACTCTCCTCGGCCTCCACCTTAAGCTGCTTCGATTTTCACCATGCTCTCATTAAGGCAAGACAAACACACGAGCCATCTGCCGGGGCTCGCCGTTGGTTTATAGATCCGGGGTGTGTTTGTGAGCGAGTCTTATACGTCGACATTAGCCTGGCTGCGCGCGGGAAGTCGGCCATGCATATTCATGTGTTTGAGTCCAGCCCTCTCGCGGGGTTTGCTCAGTTCGTCCCACCGTTCATATTTATCACCTGGAGAGTGTCTCGTCGACGCGCCGCCACGGCCACGCCCGCATACAGACGTGTCCAGATCCCAGCACGACCCCGGAGTACGTGTCCCTACGCGCGCACGTGTCCCTGTTGCACTGCTCTTACACACACACACACACACACACACACACACACACACAGATCCTCCCACCCCACCCCACACACACCATTTACTCTCACACCTTCACGACCACACCGTCGCTCCCATGCACCTTAGTTACCACCGTCTTCCCCCGGACCTCAAGCTCTCTGACCTACATCACAAGACGGACCATGTGAACGGCTCATTCGTCTCGGTTCAACCTTTTCACAGGGAACGTTTAGACGGGCGCGCACTCACTGGCTCCACTCGCAAGTGACACCTTCAACAAAGCGCGTCCCTCTACTGGCCCGATAGTTCATCACGCACGGGGCATATAGCTGAATGTGCAAAGGCAGGTCTCGAGTCCACAAGAGGGGATGCTCGACACGTGGGACGCGAGGCTTTTACGGGGACGAGGCGGGTTGGACGGATGCATCTAGGTCGTAGGCTTCACATCACCTCCGTAGCGTGAGGGAAGAGTGTAGGGAGTACGATAGCATACATAGACCGGGGACGATGAGAAGGTTTAAGTATAAGAAGCTTCACGTGTGTTCGAAGAGACTGAATCATCAGGTTTGCTCGCTTTGCTTTAAATAGATAGATAGAAAAATAGATAGACATGGGTATAGAGATAAAGTCATTGAATAGACTGATCCGAGCAAGTAAAATTATGAAGATTTAGGAAGCGCACACACACACACACACACACACACACACACACATACACACACACACTGAATGGTTAGTGTGCGGGTTCAGCATTCACCGCGTGATGGACGACGCGGGTTCGAATCGCTGCTATCACCTGGGACTTTTCAGTCACCGCCGAGTGGCTTAAAACTACCCACATGTTGTCCTGAAGACCACCCTTCAACCCGGACTCTAGAGGAAAGCGTCCAAGTGAATGAAGAACGAGCTCCGGGGGGCAGCATGAACACACACACACACACACACACAAACTGTCTCTGCGGAGACGTGGTGGTGAATGCACGTCAGCTCTCACCTGCTTCCCAGCTAGTTATTAAAATTCTTCCAAATGATGTTTTCTATGCCCTCTCTGGCCTCAACTCTCAGAAGGCTTATGGACCTGATGGAGTGCCTCCTATTGTCCTTAAAAACTGTGCTTCCGTGCTGACACCCTGCCTGGTCAAACTCTTTCGTCTCTGAATATCAACATCTACCTTTTCTTCCTGCTGGAAGTATGCCTTTGTATAGCCTGTGCCTAAGAAGGGTGACCGTTCCAATCCCTCAAACTACCGCCCTATAGCTTTACTTTCCTGCCTATCTAAAGCTTTTGAATCAATCCTTAATCGGAAGATTCAAAAGCACCTATCCACACAACCTTCTATCTGATCGCCAGTATAGGTTCCGCAAGGGGCGTTCTACTGGTGATCTCCTTGCCTTCCTAACTGACTCCTGGTCATCCTCTTTTAGCCGTTTCGGTGAAACCTTTGCTATTGCGCTGGACATATCAAAAGCTTTTGATAGGGTCTGGCACAAATCTTTGCTTTCCAAACTACCCTTCTACGGTTTCTATCCTTCTCTCTGTACCTTTATCTCCAGTTTCCTTTCTGACCGTTCTATTTCTGCTGTGGTGGACGGTCACTGTTCTTCCCCTAAACCTATTAACAGTGGTGTCCCACAGGGTTCTGTCCTATTTCCCACTCTCTTTCTGTTGTTCACTGATGATCTTCTTTCCAAAACGAACTGTCCTATCCATTCTTACGCCGATGATTCCACTCTGCATAACTCAACTTCTTTTAATAGAAGACCCACCTTACAGGAACTTAACGATTCAAGGCTGGAGGCAACAGAACGCTTAGCCTCAGACCTTACTATTATTTCCGATTAGGGCAAGAGGAACCTGGTGTCCTTCAACGCCTCAAAAACACAGTTTCTCCACCTATCCACTCGACACAATCTTCCAAACAACTATCCCCTATTCTTCGACAACACTCAGCTATCACTTTCTTCAACACTAAACATTCTCGGTCTATCCTTAACTCAAAATCTCAACTGGAAACTTCATATCTCATCTCTTATTAAATCAGCTTCCTCTAGGCTGGGCGCTCTGTACCGTCTCCGCCAGTTCTTCTCCCCTGCACAGTTGCTATCCATTTACAGGAGCCTTGTCCGCCCTCGTATGGAGTATGCATCTCATGTGTGTGTGTGTGGAGGGGGGGAGGCACTCACACACCTCTCCTTGACAGAGTGGAGTCAAAGGCTCTTCGTCTCATCAACTCTCCTCCTCATACTGATAGTCTTCTACCTCTCAAATTCCGCCGCCTTGTTGCCTCTCTTTCTATCTTCTATCGATATTTCCACGCTGACTGCTCTTCTGAACTTGCTAACTGCATGCCTCCTCCCCTCCCGCGGCCCCGCTGCACACGTGTTTTTACTCATGCTCATCCCTATACTGTCCAAACCCCTTATGCAAGAGTTAACCAGCATCTTCACTCTTTCATCCCTCACGCTGGTAAACTCTGGAACAATCTTCCTTCATCTGTATTTCTTCTTGCCTATGACTTAAACTCTTTCAAGAGGAGGGTATCAGGACACCTCTCCTCCCGAAATTGACTTCTCTTTTGGACACTCCTTTGATCTCTATTCAGGAGCAGTGAGTAGCGGGCTTTTTTATATATTTTTCTTTACGCCTTTGAACTGTCTTCTTAGCTGTAAAAAAAAAAAAAAAAAAAAAATCCTTCGTTGCAGGACTTCTATTCTTCTGCTGTCCCTGCTGGGGTTAGAGGACAGTGCACCATGGCGTAACCTATCAGTACCCTATGGGGTACCCCAATCGGTTTTGGAGGACGACCTTGGGTTGAGCGAGGAGGACGAGAGGGGTAACGACCATTGGCGGTGCACCCATGGATGCTTCCTCCTCCTCCTCTTCCAACAGACCCGTGGATGACGTACACAACAGTAGCGGGGAATTCCAGTCACCGGTCGCCAAATTCTCCCGTCTGAGGGAAGGTAACGTCCCTGGGTGTAACACCAGTGACACGGTACCCACTTCTCATAGGACCTCCCTTCCAGCGTTAGCACCCCGGACTGAGTACGTTAAACTCGTGTTCGAAGGCAATCCGACAGTGGATGTGAAGTTGCTGTGGCTGGCGGAAGTGAATCGCACCTACAACTTGAGCCAACCCTGGCGGATGTCAAGATGTCCGCTGTGACCTCCCGCTTCGTATACATCTCGCGGAAGCGGCCGGACATTGTGGCAAGTGCAGAGTAGGGTGAGTTTATTGCTTTACGACTTACCCCGCAAGATTCTCCTGAAAGGCCCCGCAAACTACCATCATACCTCATCACCCGTTACCCGGTTGGTGTCGACCCTGCCCTCAGCAAGGCAATGCACGTCGTTTATATGAGGACGGCAAGCCCATCAGCAGGATAGTTGTGACATGGACTCTATAGGACCCGCCACCCACTTCCATTGCTTTCAGCTTTCTTCGTGTCTCCCACCCTGTGAGGTACGTAAACTGGACAGTGACAGGCCTACGTGCTACAAGTGTTGGGCTGTTGGGCACATCTCTCGATATATACTGTTCGACCCACACAGGACAGGTGTGGGTGGTGTGCCGGGGGTCATGACTCGCACCTGCCCGCACCACGCCCCGCCACCTCCACTCCCTGAGACGGTCTACCCCACCTCTCAGCCCCCACCTCCACCTGTTGAAGTCGCCACGAACTGGCGTTGCCCTCGTTGCCACGAGCATGGAGTGAGCGTCTGGCATGGTTGTGCCAGGCGTAAGGACACGCCTACACCGCCGTCCACTCAGCCATGCCCGCCACCACCTCAACCTAGCGTCTCAACGGCT
>NW_026111610.1:507500-517500 GCF_024679095.1 Eriocheir sinensis
CTTCGAGACCACTTGGCTGAGGGGCGGCGCGGCTCATCGTGCGGCAGCTGGTGGAGAGGCGCCGTGGAGAGACAAGGGGCGTGATGCTCCCCTCCCCTGCCTTCCTACAACTCAACAACCTCATGACCTTCAGCGACCTTAGAGTGGCAGTGGACAAGTTATGATGAGGGTGATGACTATGTGCGAGAGAGAGAGAGAGAGACCAGGACAGATAGACAAACAGGCATACAGACAAACAGACAGAAAAAAACACATTCGACATACAGACAAGACCAGATGGACCTAGAGACAGACACTTACACATACGCAGACAGACATAATAGAAATGAGTGAGGACCTTCAGTAAAGAATCCAACTTGAAGAAAGAAAAAAAAAGTTTCGCTGACGTTTTCTGTGGTACAAAAGTGAGTTCAGGTGAAAAAAAACTCAAACCAATAGTTCTCTCTCTCTCTCTCTCTCTCTCTCTCTCTCTCTCTCTCTCTCTCTCTCTCTCTCTCTCTCTCTCTCTCTCTCTCTCTCTCTCTCTCTCTCTCTCTCTCTCTCTCTCTCTCTCTCTCCCCCCCCCCGTGGGTAGTATATGAGCAGCCGCAGCGCCGCTCGTGTGTGTGCAGCCAACTCTACACAAATTATGGCCGAAGAACACGTTTAACAGCTACAAAAGACCATGAAAAGCCGCGAACGATTTACGATTTCGTTTTCAGCTCGGCTCTGCATCTCCACCTCCCTTCTCTCACAATCTCGCCGCTTATCCCTGGAACCTATATCTCTCTCCTGCTCCTCCTCCTCGTCCTTTTCCTTCTCTTTACTTTCTGTCTTCCTTCTCTTATTCTTATTCCTGTTATTGCTCCTTTTTTTTCGCTTCTTCTCTTTCTGCCTCGTTTTCTTCCTTTACGCCGTCATCTTACCTTCTCTCGGCCCCTCCATCACGGGCGGGCTCGGTCTACAGGTCGTTGTTTGTCCTCGTCCCGCGAACAGTAAATCAGCGAGGCAATGTGTCGCGCCTCCCTTTGGTCACTGCAAGATGAGACGATATCACGTGGGGAGAGGCGAAGGCTCCTCCCGATGGCGCTCCTCCCTCGGACCCTTCCCTGCCAACCCTACCCTTTCCATTCCTTCTCGCCCCCCTCAGAGCCGCCGTGCCCCCTATGAAGGAGCTACCGCGTGGGTCTGCTGGGATTTACAACCTCCAGCTGCCCATCGAGACAATGATCTGTGGGGGACGCCATCAGTTTTATATCTGAGGAGATTAAATTACGCCGCCACCGATGGTTATCAGTGGCGGGGCCGTCATGGCGAGTGTTATGGGTGACTCAGAGCCTCGATGGAGCGATAACAGCGGTAGCCAAGTCCTCGTGGCCACCTGTGTCGTTCAGTTCGGCTGCTTAAAAGGGTTCCAAATAAGAGGGAAGTTGTCGGCGTGGTTTTTAGCTCTGACGTTGATTTGACAAGTGTAATGGAGGTGGAGTGGAGGGCGGCGTGCGGGAGGTGAGGGCGGCGGCGGTGGCGACGCTACAGGGACAGTCAGGGCGGCAATGCATGCAGATCAGCCGCGGCGGCCCGTCCCGTCACCTCAATGACCTGCGGACGTGATTTCGCTGCTGACAAACCCAAAGTACCTTGGGAACCCCACCGTGTCTCTGCCACCGCTCTGCCAGGAGTACATGGATATCAATTGAAAGTACACTTGCTTTAAAATAATGATGCATAAGTTCCTGCCAGTACCATGACGCAAGGGGCCCGCTCTGCAGTACAAAAAGGGCTCACGGACCACTAGGTGATGCGGAGCCTGGGAGTTCGAGCTCAGCCACGCTGTTCGCCGCTCGAGTAAGACGGAGGGTTTGGTGCCTCAGCGCTGAGCTGTGCGGGTGTTCTGTTCTTAATGATGAAGAGCGAACGTTTCAGTGTATTGAATGATAGTATCATTCAATACGACATAAAACTTACGGTTACTAGGCACACCATAAATTTTTGAGTCGTCTACATTAAAAAGAATATCCACAAAAAATTTAACAGACTTAGAGCACTTTGTCGTCCAACTAAAATTTCTGACAAAAACATGTCACTGAGTTATTGATTCGACACTGTTCACCTCTGAGTGACTAGGTGCCAAGTTCGAATATAACAAGGTAATTCAGTATATCAGTTCTCTCAAGATATAAATCGCTACAATTATGAAAAAACGAGATTTTATCACACGCTGTCGTATATTCTGTGATCAGTAAAAAGGCAAACGTCGTGTTCCTAAAATTGTCATTCCCAGAGCCTCCTGAGTGACTAACACTCACTTCCGCGGCATGACAAGGGGTTTGCAGCCTCTCACGAGGAAAACGAACCTAAATCTTCAAGTGCAAGAAAAAACCGAGTCTACATCATCTCTCAGTAAACTATATATAAAAAAGGAAGCAAAAATATAATAGTTTTCTTATTTGAAGTCATAACTCGAGAAATAACCCACCCCCCAATTAATCTGGCCTGGTACCCTTACCTTACAGTGGACGCCGCCATTCACGCCGAGCCGAGCTCTGTCCATCGGCAGAGCGTCACCCCTGACCCGGCCTCATGCCTCGCGGGGCTCCCAACGTGCCCGAGTTCCTTCGCTCCGAGGCACTCCTGCGGGTGGAAATACTTTGAAGTCACACTGAGTTCTGTATTATTGAAAAAAAATATATACAAAACTCGGTGCATAATATAAAGAAAAAAAATTGTGCTCAGAAGACATTTATTCCTTTCGTTCCCGTCTATGTTGTGTTATTTGTTACGTTCAGGGGTCAGCCAAGGACAAAACCAGACAAAAATACCCGTAAAATCCTGCTTCTGCAAAAAATATAACAATTGATGTCAAAGGATTCATTAATTTATATCTGCGAAGTGTCTTTATAACCCCTCTTGAAAACGTTCAAGTAGTTAAGAGAACAGACAGACGAAGGAAGGCTGCTCTAGAATTTACCGGTTACCAGTAAAAAGGATGAAAGAACAGAGACAGTGTGTGTGTGTGTGTGTGTGTGTGTGTGTGTGTGTGTGTGTGTGTGTGTGTGTGTGTGTGTGTGTGTGTGTGTGTGTGTGTGTGTGTGTGTGTGTGTGTGTGTGTGTGTGTGTGTGTGTGTGTGTGTGTGTGTGTGTGTGTGTGTGTGTGTGTGTGTGTGTGTGTGTGTGTGTGTGTGTGTGTGTGTGTGTGTACGCGCGCACGCTTATCCGAGTGAGCCAGTTACGTCTAACCATGAACTTCTCACGTTTCTCGGTCTCCGCTGATCACACAGATGAGGACGATCCGCGCACCAGAACGAGCCCCTCAAGGCCAGGCCGGCGTGGGAACGTGTCCGCCTCGCCCACGCCCGCCGCTCTCCCCCTCGCCGGACACATCCACCTTGATGACTTCACTTACCGTAATTCACGATCTCCAGATTTACGATCACTCGCCTCTCAGGGATAATATGAACACTCTCAAGCGCAATGCCCCGGAGTGGATTGCACGAGATAGAGCTCCTCTAAACTGAGTTCCATCCACAGTGCTGCTCGTAATGGTGCCTCTGGTGGTTTATCGTTCCGTGTCTGACTTTCGGTGGGTCTGCGTTACCGTGACCCGTCATGCACCATCGGCCTATACATGTGTCAGTCACGCCCTGGCCGCGGGAAGAGGTGTTTCAGCGTCCTCAGTACCGCAAAACTAAGAGAGCTTCCAAGGTAGAAAGGCTGTGCAGGAGTTATGAGGGAAAATGTGAGAAAAGTGGAAATAAATAAGGAATCGTGAAAGGAAAGCCCACGGGATAGAAAAAGTTATACACAAAAGTTATGGAAGATGCACTGAAAAAGCTCTCGGTATGCGGGAAACTCTGCGTATGTGTGTACTTGCGTATTAGTTCACACCGAGAATAAAAAATAAAAGTTTATTAATAGCGAATGCAATGGTGATTTAGCCAGATGTTCACGACGAACTTATAAAGAAACAAAAGCGAATTCTTAGTCAGTTGAATGGTATTAAGCAGTTTTATTACTTTATTGCTGTCAGTCTGATCGAACAAGTGCGTAAAGGTAAAGTTGGGGGCATACGCTATAGCTGCGCGTGGCCTCAGTGCTCATCTCAAGTCTCCACCATATAGAAGAAGTTAACATTCTCCAACAGCTGCGCTTCAACGCTCAACATACAGAATCACATTAACCCTGTAGCAGGGACGGGCCAAATTTGTGCCATGATATAAACCCCCAAAATAGATGATGCATAAACTGATCACAAATGCGTTGATATATATTATGAAATGGTTTGTGTGAGGGGTGATTTTTTTTCATTTTTCTCGCTTAGAGGGGCCTTTAAGAAACATGATCCCCGCAGCTACCAGGTTAAAAAAAAGATTAATCAAAATCCACCGAAATTAACCGCTGGAAGAACATCACCCACAATTACCGTATTAATGAAGCCCGCCTTAGTCCGTCCGTTCCCAGAAGCAAGGTAAAGAGACTAGACCCCTTCTCTTTACCTTGCCCAGAAGTACCAGCGGAACACGTCCGTAACATGATCACTCAGCGGCCAGCACGAAGCGAACACGTCCCCGGGGCAGCACCAAGACACCAAGGGGAACGCAGACAAACTAAAGCACAGAACAGGATAGCACTGGAAGGCCTCAGATTATGTTTGAGAGAAGAAACTGCCAAAATAATGGGGGTGTTACGTTGAAAATAGTCTTTGTTCCACTCTCTCTCTCTCTCTCTCTCTCTCTCTCTCTCTCTCTCTCTCTCTCTCTCTCTCTCTCTCTCTCTCTCTCTCTCTCTCTATCTCTCTCTCTCTCTCTCTCTCTCTCTCTCTCTCTCTCTCTCTCTCTCTCTCTCTCTCTCTCTCTCTCTCTCTCTCTCTCTCTCTCTCTCTCTCTCTCTCTCTCTCATTTAATCACGTAAAGATTTAATAAGCCTTTCCAAAACAGCCCTTCAAAGACCCCTCCCCCTTCCCTGCACAGTCTATCCTTTAATTAAATCTTCCCTTTAATCCTCTGGCCTTTAACACATAACTTATCATTCTTCCCATATTTTCTATTTTCACCGAAGGCCTGAAACGTAACAGTCTTAAGTGTCATCAATCATCTTCGCCCCACCTGGATTCACGGGTTTTTCCTCTGTTTCTCTCCCCTTGTCATGCTGTACACATTTCACCCATTAGCGTCTGCCTTGTCAGGACCATCTAATAAGGAAGGAGTTTACAGGTGTCTAATGAGTCTTATGGTATCTGGCGTGTTTCATGGTCGTTAGTCGTTTCATCGGCCATTAAAATGTTTCCCGACCTTCCAAAAATTAGTAGCCTTTAATGACTTCGCTACCCTCTTCTACCAATTTGTCGGCCGCGGGTGATTTTCCTGATCATTAACCTTCTTTTGGCTCGTAACTAATTCGCCGTCATTACTCGTTTCGCTGGTTATGTTCAGGTTAACGATCTTCAAGCACATTGTCAACCAGGTGTAAGGGCTTATGTTTACCGCAAATTGATTTATCTTCCGAAACATTAATTTATTTGACGTTAACAGCATAGCCAGTTTTCAGTGAACATGCATCCTAACTTTACGATGTAGCTATATTTCTCTCTTTATTTTTTTGGTGCGATGTGGCAGTATTACCAAAACTCATGTTAATTGATAAGTAGACAGTTGAGTACCGCTGACAAGGGTAAATGTTGTGATGGATCTGTTACGCCTCGCTTACAACCCTTTTCTTCAGGCAGCCCTTCAGATTACCTTCAGTGTAGAGTTTCAGGTCAGGTTCTCGTTTTAATTATACGTTACTTTATTGGACGTCCATTTAGCTGCTTACGAAAGGGAGGTTACCAGCAGGATCCATGGAGAAGCAAGACACCCTCTGCCATCATCGCCACCACCACCACCACCACAACACCCCACTACCTTACCGCCACCACCACCACAACACCCCACTACCTTACCGCCGCCACCACCACCACAACACCCCACTACCTTACCGCCGCCACCACCACAACACCCCACTACCTTACCGCCACCACCACCACAACACCCCACTACCTTACCGCCGCCACCACCACCACAACACCCCACTACCTTACCGCCGCCACCACCACCACAATCACCACGCCAACATGACCACAAGAAACATGATGATAATGATGATGATGATGATGATGATGATGATGTTACTACCGCTAATCTTACTACAACCACTACGACTATTGTTATACTGCTACAACCGCCACTAACAACAGAGCAAAAAAAAAAAAAAAAAAAAGGAACAGCAACATTACTAACAGATTCAACGACAACATCAGTAACGATAATAATAATAATAATAATAATAATAATAATAATAATAATAATAATAATAATAATAATAATAATAATAATAATAATAATAATAATAATAATAATAATAATAATAATAATAATAATAATAGCAATAATAATAATAAACGATAATGACGATTCCCGCGGTCATTTCACCTGTTACAAGTCACCTATCACCCGCGGTCAGCAAAGGAACCGCGGTCAGGTGTTCGGAGGAGGAGGAAGAGGAGGAGGAGGAGGGGGAGGAAGAGGAAGGAAAGGGGAGGAGGAGGAGGAGGAGGAAGAGGAGGGAGAGGAAGAGGAGGAGGAGGAGGACAGAAGAATCACGACAGGAAATTGGTCGGGGCTTCTTTGTTACGAGAAAACTCCGTCGGATTACTAATTATTGTCCCGCCGCTGCAAGGAGGAGGAGGAGGAGGAAGCAGGAAAAAGGTCGCGGGCAATCTCGTGTTAACGCGGCGACACACCTGAGATAAAAGACTCGCTAATGTGACACAGGAGGCGCGTCAGGTGTTCCAGGTGAGAGGCGCAACGGCAGGTATACAGGTTAGAGTGGCTCATCTCACCTCACCTTGCTTGCCCTGCCTTGCCTCGCCTCGGCTGGTAATATAACGATCAGTTTTCTGCGTCATCGCGTTGTCAAAAATAATGACGGTCTATCCTGCGTTATATCCATCAAAGCTTCATCAAATACCTCCAATAATGACGCAATTTGTTACCGCTTAAAATATACTTTGATCGCCATGAGTCATTACATTATTTACTTTTAATTTCCTCTGGTGGACTTTTTTTTTTTTTTGAGGTGGCCACAAGTAGTTTAATCTTGTGTTAATGAGAGGGCTCAGGTGTTCTCCACGGGCCATTATTGTGTAAAGAAGTGATGTTTTGGGCGGGCGGCTAAAAATGCGGCTTTTTCGAAACCTGTCAGTGGCGGCGAGTAATTAAACGACTCCTTCCTGCACCTGCGACGGGGGGAGGGGAGGGGGGGAGGGGAGGGGGGGACACGGATGTTATTGTGAATGTTGTTAATGTCGCTATTGCTCCGTTGTTACAATAATAGTAGTAATAGTAGTGGTGTGACTATTATTATATTACATTAAAGTAGTAGTAGTAGTAGTAGTCGTAAAGGTAGTAGGTATAGCAGTAGGAAAATAAGTAGTAGAGCAGCAGCTACAGATCAGTACGACCACCACCATCAAAATTAAGAGAAACAGCACCAGCAGCAGCAGAAGCAGAAGATACAGCGGCCACACCAACAGAAGCAGTAGCAGAAAAGGCAGTTTCTTACGCTGTTTTTGCTTATACTTGTTGTTGTTGTTGTTGTTGCTATCTATGCCGAAGTTACCGGAGCTAAGATATTATGATGTTGCTAATGAATTCAGAGCAACACTTGATTGAGATGGCGTCTGTATCTACAATGTATTGTTTTCTGATACATAATTCTCCAGCCAGTGCCTACCACAACAACAAATTCACGAGGACAGCCTCTGCCGCGCTCTTCCAGCAGACAAGTCGCCATGACCTCTGCTCTGTGTGTGTGTGTGTGTGTGTGTGTGTGTGTGTGTGTGTGTGTGTGTGTGTGTGTGTGTGTTGTGTGTGTGTTGTGTGTGTGTGTGTTGTGTGTGTGTGTGTGTGTGTGTGTGTGTGTGTGTGTGTGTGTGTGTGTATGCACGCGTGTGTAAGCCCTATATTCAGAGCTATTTTCCTCTCCTTTAACACGAAGCGATCACACAGCTCAGTCTCTCTCCCATAAACTCACTTTAATAAGATGCGATTGTCGACGAGTGACAACTCAGTTCAATGGGAGCGAGGCTACGAGACGTCAACCTCCACTTTGTTATCGTTTATGGCCTGGCACACGGTGAGGGACAGCCAAGGTGCGTGTGCCTCAACAGTAAAGGCTTGTGGGGAACGGAGTGAAAGGGGAGGCCAATGGAAATGCAGATAACAAGTGTCCGTGCATGGGTCCTCCTTAACATGGGCCCTCCTAGCACAAGACGAGGTACAGTCTAGGTGCGTGTGCCTCTACAGTGCATGTGGGAGGATCAGGGAACCGCTAGACGAGGCCGACAGTAACGCAAGGAAGGAGTGAAGGTACCCATGAGTCCTTCCTGCCTTGGGTACTGAAACGCGAAGGTCAGAAAACTGGTCGCCACTGGAGGTATTTTTAGAGTTTTAGTTCGATGTGGACTAACGGCAACGCAGGGAATAATTATATGTGTAGGTGTTCCTGAGTGCCGCCCGCTTTGGGTACTAAAAGACGTAGGTCACTGTACACTGGTTGTTGTGGCCCGTCTTTCCGCTCTCTCTCTTAGACGAGGCCCGACGGTAGGGTAAGGGAACGGGTGTAAGTGTAGGTGCGTCTTATCTGCTCAACGAAATGAAGGTTACTGTACAACGGGGGACAGTCGTAGGTGTTTCCAAGGTCTAAACAGATAGGTCTTCTTTAAATCTGGGGTGTTTCTGCAGTTTCCGTCCACGATGAGGCGCGGATATGTTCGTATTTGTCGCACAGAGAATATTTTGTTCCCGAAGCCCAAGCGACGCCGAGTACCAGCCACCATCATTACTGCTCAGGTGTTAATCGCTTAATCATAGGTACGTTAGGGCAGTACGGGACCTGAATAAAGCTTCTTACGGCGGCGAGATCACAGAGTACGTTCCCTTCAAGGTCAAAAAACGCTACAAAAACTTGCCGGATAATTTATAGAAACATTCATCCAACAAGTTACTGGTTTTATCCCCGCGCCGTCCACAGTACCTGGCGCGCACCTCCTCCTCCCCTACCCCCTGACCTCCCAGCATAAAAATGTAACACTAAGATATGGGTTTTCAGTCATCGAAATAGCATCATTAAAAGAGAAACATCAACGGTTTTATGTTTGTATTCTTAAGTTTATTAGAAAACGGTAAGGTTCATGATACTGCATGTGATATGTGTGCAGCAGAGCACCTTAACTTTTATCATGTCTGCTTAGAAGAAAGGAAAAAAAAGGTACATAACGAGCGTCACAAGCCATTTACTTATACGCCTCATAAGTATACGTGACCGACGAGATGTTACAATATTGACGATTCATATTTTTACAAGTTTCGTCGTACAGGATGTTTTATTTTGATCCTTGAATGGTTATTTAGAACAGAACAGCCACACAATTCAGGATCTGGACTCAATTCACTTGCTTGCTGAGTGTGTGTTTGTGTGTGTGTGTGTGTGTGTGTGTGTGTGTGAACCCGTGTGATCGTACATTTCCTCTCAGGCTAATCTAATAATGCCTTGATATGCTCTGTACATCGTCACGCAGATTCTCAAGCATTCACCGCCGACGCAATTTCTCATGTCGGCACTAAAGTCTAAGTCCGTCATAAAAAAAAAAAATAGTGTATAGCCCGTAAGTCCGATGTTCACTTTTTTATCTGCTCTCAATGGCGGCGGGGTGAGGGTGAATGGTGCCGGAGTGCTTGGCTTAGTACATCAACACTCTACATCACACATTCGGCACACTCACCACACAACACCGCACATCACCGCCGGCCAAAATGAAACGAAAGTAAGTAAATTTGATGTCAGTTTTTTGGCAAGACCTGCAGCTATCTTTGCATAAACAGCATATTGTGAGCGTTTCTTTAGCTAATGGACATTTTATTTCCCATTACCGAGAAGAGCATGACGTGACACAGAAATGAGAACCGCAGATAAACAGAAACTG
>NW_026111610.1:522500-534536 GCF_024679095.1 Eriocheir sinensis
CTACTTCCTCTTTTTACTACACCCCTGACTAAAAAAAAAAGAATAATAATAAAATAACAATGAAGGAAAAGGTAATAAAGAAGAAAAATGGCAGCCTCAAACACATACACTAAGAACCCAAGTGGCCACAGATACACGCACTCATGAATCACACACACACCCTCTCCTCACCATCGATCCTCCCTTCAGAAACATTACGAACTCCAATCCCACTCGAAGTCATGCCCCGCCGCGCTGCCAGATCGAGTCCCGGTAGCCACAGGGACCCATCGCTTCAAGCTGAGTCCTTTACACTTTGGGGTGGACACTCTAATAGAAAGGTTTGACTATTAATGGTTGAATCATCCCTCGGCGGTGCACCTGTTAGGCCTCGGTTATGTTGGGGAAATTGAAATTGTGTTTGTGTGTGTGTGTGTGTGTGTGTGTGTGTGTTGGAGAGAGATTAAGCTGTATCATGATAAGTAAACATAACAAGGTAAACTGTTATCAATAGGAGGTGGCAATCTTTCCAACTTCAGGAAATTCCTAAGATCGAGAAACCGCAGAGAACCGCCCGCAGAATTAAAAGGTACTACTGTTTGCATGATGGGTTGCGTCAGAGCTCACATTAAGAGGCGCACGTGGGCAGACATAACCAAGACCATAAGCTGTGGACTGTGTGAGCGGCGGCGAGGTGAGGACGAGGGTTGACGGACGAGGGTGAGGGCGAGGACGAGGGTGAGGGCGAGGTGAGTAAATTGTCCAGGGTGTGGTCAGGAGGAAGCGCCTAAGTGGTACGCGCCTGCACTCACCCACACGCTGAGGCCGCCAGGTCTCCAAAACTACCTTACAAGACTCTGCTTAACTCTGTGTCTAATGGGAGGAATTAATTTATATACATTAGTTAAAAGCATTGTTGTTTTATATACACATCATTGCCATGGCTGCACAGAGTAAGTACTGCAAGTCTCAATTAAGAATACTGTCGTAAAGACGAATAAGGCGCAGCGACGGTGTGGACGCGTGGCGCAAGCTGAAAAATAGTGTGCATGTGGCGGAGGGTGAAAGGAGGGATGAGGTCCGTAGTGGATAAACAACATTAATGACGCTCCGGTACTGAGACCCTCCACCACCATCACCACCCGAGACCACCTACTACTGGCGAGGTGGTGTAACAGGAGTGCAGCCTCCGCAGACTTACTCATAACAGACACAAACGTAATGGCAGTGCGCACTATAAAACAAGTCCCTCGTCTTTCTTGTGCACACTATAAAACAAGTCCCTCGTCTTTCTTGTGCACACTATAAAACAAGTCCCTCGTCTTTCTTGTGCACACTATAAAACAAGTCCCTCGTCTTTCTTGTGCGCACTATAAAACAAGTCCCTCGTCTTCCTTGTGCGCACTATAAAACAAGTCCCTCGTCTTTCTTGTGCACACTATAAAACAAGTCCCTCGTCTTTCTTGTGCACACTATAAAACAAGTCCCTCGTCTTTCTTGTGCACACTATAAACAAGTCCCTCGTCTTTCTTGTGCACACTATAAAACAAGTCCCTCGTCTTTCTTGTGCACACTATAAAACAAGTCCCTCGTCTTTCTTGTGCACACTATAAAACAAGTCCCTCGTCTTTCTTGTGCACACTATAAAACAAGTCCCTCGTCTTTCTTGTGCACACTATAAAACAAGTCCCTCGTCTTTCTTGTGCACACTATAAAACAAGTCCCTCGTCTTTCTTGACCAACATTTAGCATGCATGCATCTTTGTGAAATGCAAAAACGAACGTTATTTCTTATAATCTGTATTTTAATATTACTTAATAGAAATGATAAAATGTGATCTGGAGTGCACAACAAATACAAGTTACCGCCATTCACACAAGTAAAGCCTAGGAGGATAACACAATACTCAGAACGCACAGCTAAAATATATATAAGAACCAGTTCCTCACCCCATTACTGGCTGCACCCTTCGGAGAAAAAAAGTTCATATTCTGTCATATATTTAAGTCCGAAACATATCTGTCGTCACACATATATCAACACAATGATGAGGAAGTGCAGCACGGTGAATTTTGGTTATGATGCAGCAGAGCTAAACTTAAACTGATACGCTAGGGAGCTATGATTCGCGTGTAGTTGTACGTTGTGCGTTGTACAAATGGCGGTGTTGTGGTGAGGAGGGCGGATTGGATGTAGCGAAGGGCGTGAGGCTTGTGAAGTGAGATGGTCGTGATGATGGTGGGGGGCAAGTGTGGTGTGGTGGGGTGATAGTGGTCTAGTGGGGTGGGCGTGGTGGTGTTATAGGTATGATTCGGGTGTGGTGTGTTGTGGTGGGACGAGACAGCGAGGTAGGCGTGGCGCGTGCATAGGTGTGGTGTGTATGAGGTGGTAGCGGTATGAGACAGGTGTGTTTTGTTGTGGTGGGGTGAGGTAACGGGGTGGGCGTGGGTGTGGTGGTAGTAACGGTATGAGGCAGATGTGTTATGTTGTGGTGGGTGAGGCGGCGGGGTGGGCGTGGCGCGTGGGTGTGGTAAGGCATCGCGCGGGCCAGAGCCTCCTTCATCAACTCCCTCCAGGTGTCCGCCACGAGCAGGTGTTCCCAGGTAAGCGACCGGAACTGGGTCATTGATCCTTCCAAGTTGTTTTTGGAGAGAAACTACGAGGGCTCTTCCTCACCTGAGTCCTTTGTCTGGCGCGGCGTAGAGAGGCGGAGGAGGCGGCAGAGAGCAGGAGCAACGGTGGAGCAGTGGTGGAGGCGGCGGCGAGGTAGCAGGTCCCTGAGAAAAAAAATTAAGATTGATGCGTGAACACCACCACAACAAAAGACGGGCCCTAAAAAAATAATATGAGATGGAAGACGCTCATCCAACAACCCCTTTTACCTCCTCAACCTGACCTGCGAGTACGTGGCTTCCATATATCGTCCAACTTTACGAGGCGAGTCACGGCCATCGAAGGAAGGCAAACATTAAGCAGCTCAAGAACCAACTAAAGCTGATTATTTAGTCATCGTACATTAGCGCGTTCCACTTCAACACCTCCCCTACTGGTCTGCCCGGGAGGGTGCTTGAAGGGGAGGAGGAAGGCAGTCACTCCCCCCTTCTCCTGTGCTTCCCTCCTACCCCCCAGCCCGGCCAGCCAAACAGGGGCTCCGCAGGCCGCCCGTCGAGGCCCAAAACACGATAAATGAGACTAATTAAGGCTGAGCAGGTGTGAGCAGGAGAATGGAAGGTTGAGGGAAGAAAGGGCCGGAAGGTGAGAGGGAGATGGGGAGGGAGGAAAAAGAGAGAGAGAGAGAGAGAATAATAGCAAAGGATGAAGGGGCTGGGCCGTAGGTCGTATGGTTGTAGGTGATGGGCAGGCAATGATGGGATATGGTATGGGTGTAAGGAGTGATGGGTAAAACAATGAGTGCTCTTCGGGGCTGAGCGGGAGGGGGGGCGGGGCAAGGAGTGCAGGGCAGGGGCTGGGTAATGAGGCCGTGCAGGGGGAGGCGCGAGCAGCTGCACCTGGATGTTAAATGTCTTGCAAGGAGGAGCAGCCGGAAGCCGCGCCACGTGCCGGACCCTATCCTCTGCCGCCCTCCTCCTCCTTCACCTCCTCCTTCTCCTCCTTCTCCTCCTCCTCCTCTTTCTTTTCCTCATACTCCATAATCAGCATGACTGGGTTTTCTATCAATAGTTATTCATAAGATCCATCTTTAATACTTTCTGGGAAAATAGTTTACGACATTTATACACACACATCTCTGAATCATGCCCCTGTAAGACAGAAGGCCCTGTCCATCGTGTTGATTCGTTTATGTCTCGTGACTTTTGTTTTGCATTTCGATTAAACCGTTCTATATGTTTCTTTTGTTCTGTATGTTTCTTTCTTTAAACCGTTCTACATGTTTCTTTTGTTCTATATGTTTCTTTCTTTAAACCGTTCTATATGTTTCTTTTGTTCTATATGTTTCTTTCTTTAAACCGTTCTATATGTTTCTTTTGTTCTATATGTTTCTTTCTTTAAACCGTTCTATATGTTTCTTTTGTTCTGTATGTTTCTTTCTTTAAACCGTTCTATATGTTTCTTTTGTTCTATATGTGTCTTTCTTTAAACCGTGCTATATGTTTCTTTAGGTCTATATGTTTTCTTTTAAACCGTTCTACATGTTTCTTTTTGGTCTTATGTTTTCTTTCTTTAAACCGTTCTATATGTTTCTCTTTTTGTTCTATGTTTCTTTCTTTGGCCGTTCTATTTGTTTCTTTTTTTCTTTCTTTAAACCGTTCTATATGTTTCTTTTGTTCTATATGTTTCTTTCTTTAAACCGTTCTATATGTTTCTTTTGCTCTATATGTTTTCTTTAAACCGTTCTATATGTTTCTTTTGTTCTGTATGTTTCTTTCTTTAAACCGTTCTATATGTTTCTTTTGTTCTATATGTTTCTTTCTTTAAACCGTTCTATATGTTTCTTTTGCTCTATATGTTTTTTTTTTTGTTCTATATGTTTCTTTTGTTCTATATGTTTCTTTTGTTCTATATGTTTCTTTCTTTAAACCGTTCTATATGTTTCTTTTGCTCTATATGTTTTTTTTTGTTCTATATGTTTCTTTTGTTCTGTATGTTTCTTTTGTTTTCCATTTCGATTAAACCTTTCTATATGTTTCTTAATTTCATCACACCATTTGCTGAGTGGCCTCCCCTTGGGTCTTTTTATATCAATTATTTCCCAGTCTGTTATTCCTTTTGTCCATCGGTTCGTCTCTCTCACACATATGTATTGTGACCATTGCCATTTCTTGATTATATTTATCTTTGTCCTCTTTTTTTTATCATTTTAGTCACATTTTTATAGTGACAACAAGCTTCGATCTCTCTGTTCCTGTTTGGGAACTTCTTAATTTCCTTTCCAGAGACTTGGCCAATGTTGTCCATGTCTCTGATTCTTATGCCATGACGGGGTGAATGCTGTGATTAAAAACCTTCACATTAAACACAGTGGTGGAGAACCTTTCAAAATGTTTCCTTATTCCCCGAAAGCAATTCAGCCAGGTCTTATGTGTCCTGTATTTCCGGTTCGAATAAAAGATGGTTTGTAGTATTTGTCCATTATATACATATTTTAAAGGTTTCTAGTGTAGGTTTCATATATATATATATATATATATATATATATATATATATATATATATATATATATATATATATATATATATATATAAACCAATTGCTTGGTCAGTACAAATGGGCAAGAAACACTCCTCCTCGCCAGACTCGTGCCTCCGCCTCGATCACGACCTTCCGTGGCTGCACTAAGGAGATAACACCTGTGCCACGAGCCATTACCGCCACATTAATTACAGACCACTTCTCCCTCCGTCCCTCCCTTCACCCGCTCCCTCCCTTCATCCGCTCCTTCCCTTTATCCGATCCCTCCCTCCCTTCACCCACTTCATCCCTCTCTCCCTTCACTCGCTCCCTCCCTTCACCCGCTCCCTCCCTTCACCCGCTCCCTCCCTGCCCTCACCCGCCCCTCCCCAGATAGCAGTGGCGTAAATACCTGCCCACTAAAACTTTTTCTCGCGCTACACCGGCCTTGGACTTTACCACGTGATGACGAAGGCTAAAAGGAGAAACTTAGTCTTTTAATTATCGCCGTCAAGCTTATCTTAAATGAGTTTTCTTTTAACCGTTTTCGTCCGAGTGACTTAATCAGGGTAGATGTCAATGTTGCTCTTCTGGTCGAGGGAACGCCGACCAGGGTTGACTTGACGCTCAGACTTTTTTCTCTAAACTTTGTATTAGCAAATACGAATATATATATATATATATATATATATATATATATATATATATATATATATATATATATATATATATATATATATATATATATATATATATATATATATATAACAGACAGTATATATAAAGGACAGCCAACGAGGCAGTCACCAAGACATTCTTATTTACGACACAGCGCGAGTTTAGGCAGTAATTGCTCAGGTACCTTCCACACACCTGGACAGGGTAGAAATACCCAAATAAACTTTTAATGCAGCGTAAGGGTGGTTAGTAGAGAGAAACATCCTGGAGTATCGACCATGTCTGCTGCCAAGCAGAGCGAGACACGTCGTGTAATCTCGTAATAGATTTTCAGTGTTAGAGAATGTTTGAGCTGCGAGAGAAATTGTTTATTCCCAGCATGGAGGCGGACAGGGTATTAAACCTGATGGTTGTTGAGGAATTACTTCACGTTAGTCTGATTTCCTGTCAGCCTCTTGTTAGTGCGGCGCCGCGTGTGTGTCCCACGGCTCCTGACAGCCGACCAGGGCCCTGGACGCCGCCCTCTGTAGAGACCCAGGGCAGCCAGCTGATCCGCCGCCCAGCCCCCCCAGAGACCTGCCCCCACACCCCCCTCCCCTCTGTGTGTGTGTTTGTGTGTGCGTGTGTGTGTGTGTGTGTGTGTGTGTGTGTGTGTGTGTGTGTGTGTGTGTGTGTGTGTGTGCATATCTGCGTGAGTGCGTGTGTCTGTGTCTGTGATTATCTATCAGGTTATCTGTCTACATTTGTACCTATCTCACCTTTTTATGATCCTGCTGAAACGTAATCATGGAAGGAGGATAGACTTCATAATACACGCTACTAAACTAGAGAGAGAGAGAGCCTGAGAGGAATAAAACTGTAACAAATCTTCGTGTAATTGCAGAGGACGCGAGCAGAAAATTCACAGCGGATGAACAAATTGCGTTGGGGTTAGAGCAACGAAATGAGCCGAGGGGCAGGGTGCACGGGCGGCAGGTGGCTCATTAGGGTGCGTGGGTGACAGGTGAACAAGCGGTGCGCACTCACCTTGATGCCCGCCACCCAGCAACGCCCGCCAGGTTAATTAATGGCCAAAATAGTGAAAATATTTACCTGTCCGCCGATGCTCTCCTGAAATGGCTGTCGTCTCTCTCTCGCTCTCGTGCTCGCTCTTGCTTCGCGCGCGCACAAGATTCATGTCCTTCCAGAAAAAAAAAATTGTAACTGACCATTGTTTTAGCATTATATATATTTCTTGTCTTTATTTTAGTTCCCGCATTGAGAATATTATTTTTTTTCCCCGGTATATCTTTTGTCTATTTTTTTTTTATATATAATCATAAAATATAAGAGCAACAGCAACAGTAACCAAAAGAAAGACAGCAACAAAAAGTACAACAAAAACTTCAAAAAATATATAAGTAACAAGTATTAACAATGACGATGATGATGATAATAATAATAATAATAATAATAATGTTTTCTCCGCTACGCAACCAAAAAAGCAAGTCAAGGTTTTTACCACCTACTCAAGAAGGTTTAACAAAGGGATCAGAGAAGCACAAGGATTCCACGTTCCCTTCCTCCATCCCTTCATATCCCACCTTTCTCTCCTCTGTACACCTGTCTTTCCCCTCTCCGGGCTACCTTGATATCTTACTCACAGTCTCTTCTTCTCTCCTGGTCCTTTCCTATCAAGATCTCTTCCTCTCTCTCTTCCCTTCCTCCTCCCTCTCTTCCTATCCCTTTTATTGTGGTTCCTCTTTCGCCATCTGTTATTCTTTTCTCTTTCACTCTTTTCCTCTCTTGACCTTCTGTTTCTTCCTCTCCTGATTTCTTAATCCTCCCTCTTTTCAAAACGAGTTCACTTCCGCCACCTCATTTAATAATCACTCTTTTATACTTCTCATCACGTCGCTCTTGTTCCTCCTCGCTTCTTCTCTTGTTCTTTTCATTATTTCTTCTTTTCTTTCTTATTTCTTCATCCTCACTTCTTCTGGCTTCGCTCATCCTCTTTTCTTGGCATTTTAGTTCTCTTCCTCCCTCTTCCTCACTGCATCTTCCCACCTCATCCCCCGGCGCAGCATCCCTCGTTTGCTGTCGGTCTCTGTGATTAGCGAAAGTTCCGTTGCCTGGCTTGTAACATGACCTGGATTTAAAAGGAGTGATGGATGGCATATCTCTGTCTGCCTGTCCCTGTTTCCCAGCCGTCCACCCTCAATCATTCTCACTTATTCCTCTGCACCGTCTCATCTTACTTCTCTTTTCTCCCAGCACCTGTAATCCCTCCTCCTGCTCCTGCTCCTGCTCCTGCTCATTCTTCCGTGCTGATACCTGGCTCATCCCTGCGTCCCTGTTCTCGCTCGCTGGTGTTCCTCTCAGTTCCTCTCTGCATATGCATTCTCTTCTCTCGCTCTCTCCGTTTGTAGTCCTCCTGATGTTTTTTTTTCCCTCGGCATTCTCTCTATTTTTCGTTCTCTCTCTATCGTTTTTCTTCTCTTTTGAATGCGGTCTTTTCCCATGGCTTCTCAACCCTTTCCTTTAGCAACAGTGAGCTCCTTTTTTTTCCTCAGCTCGCTTTCTCTCTTTCTACACGCATATATATTTTTTTGCTGCCGCTTAGAATTCTCTCTCCTGCTTAGAGCGTCTTATATGCTCTTAATCTTCACTGCTCTCTCTCTCTCTCTCTCTCTCTCTCTCTCTCTCTCTCTCTCTCTCTCTCTCTCTCTCTCTCTCTCTCTCTCTCTCTCTCTCTCTCTCTCTCTCTCTCTCTCTCTCTCTCTCTCTCTCTCTCTCTCTCTCTCTCTCTCTCTCTCTCTCTCTCTCTCTCTCTCTCTCTCTCTCTCTTCCCTTCCTCATCTTCTTCTTTCATTCTATCGCTTAGTCTATCTAGGATATCCTTTTAATATCTCCTTATTTCCCATTGCTCTCTACCTCGTCAATTGCTCATCTGCACTGCCCCCCTTCATTCTCCTCTCATCATTCTGCATCCTTCCCTTCTATTTACTTATCCACCCTGACTGTCTACTTTTCCCTTTTCCTCTCCATTTCGTAATAAGCTCACCTACACTCCCTTCATTTCCTCTTATTTCCCTCTCTTAGTCGACCCATTTTCCTCATTCCTTCCCTTCCTTCTCGTACTCTTCTCCATCTCGTCGTCAGCTGATCTGCACTCCCGTCTCTTTCCTCCCTTTCCCTCCCTCCGTCGGCCCCTCCTCAGCGACCTTCGGGCTGGCATTACGGCGGGACTCCACGAGTGACGCACATCCGGACTTCAGGAGTTTTTGTAAGACGCAGAGACCACAGGCTGAGGCAGGCTGGCGAGGAAGGGAGCAAAGAGGAGCAGGGAGCAACAGGAGGAGGAGGGAGGAGGAGGAGGAGGAAGAGTAATAAAGTGGTGTAAGGGAGAGAGAGAATGGGTAAAGTGAAGCGAGAGAAGCTAAAAAACAGTGGAAGCAAGAATAGGAAAATAAGGAAGAAGAATATGATTAAAAAGAAAAAGAAACGAAAGGGGAAATAAAGAGAAAATAAGAAAGAAGGGAAGAAGGACGGAAGGAAGGAAGGAAGGAAGGATTGAAGAAAAGAAGGCAGGTAGGAAGGAAGGAAGGAAGGAAGGATGGAAGAAAAGAAGGCAGGTAGGAAGGAAGGAAGGACGGAAGGATGGAAGAAAAAAAGGCAGGTAGGAAGGAAGGAAGGAAGGAAGGATGAAAGAAAAAAAGGCAGGTAGGAAGGAAGGAAGGAAGGAAGGAAAGAAGGAAGCATAGAAGAAAAAAACGAACTGAGGCATATATAAAAAAAATAGGAGGCGGAAGACAGGCGGAAGAAGTGACTATGAATAAAGAAAAGAAAAAAAAAATCTTGAGGAATGAGGAAAGAAGCAATATCGGAAGGGGATGAAGAGGAGGGAGGAGGAAGAGGAGGAGGAGGTAGATGATGCATGACGTAAGAGGGAGTGATGATAAATATGTTGAAAATAAAGAAGGAAAAAGCTTATAAGGGAAACTGAGGAGAGAAAACTGGTTATATGTGAATGAAAAAAGAGAAAAGGAAAGTGGAAAGATGAAGGATACAAGTTGGAGGCAAAAAGATGAAGGGAGGAGAACGCAGAAAATTACCACGAGAAAGAAAGATGAAGAGTAAGAAGGAAAAGGAGAGTTTGGGAAGTAAGAAAAAAAAAAGAAAAAAGAAATGGGAATGGAGCTCGACATGGAGGATAACACAAAAAAGGGAAAGGGGGAATGAGAACCCCCCCAAAAAAGAGAACAGGAAGGAAGCTGCAAAAACGGAAAGATGGGAGAGGGAAAGTCTTGCGTAAGGGGAGAAGAAATAAATCAGACAGAAGATGAGAAGAAGGAAGGGAGGAGAGAGAAATGAGGAAACAGGAAAAGTCTGAAACGGGAGGAATGGAAAAAAAAACACTAGAAAAAAAAAATAAGGAGGGAGAGGAGGAGAATGAGAATGGAGAAAAGAGGAAATAAAATAAGAAATGGGAAAGGAGAGAAGCAGACTAGGATATTAATTAAGAGTAAGAAACTAAAGAGAAAACAGGAAGATGAAAAAAAAATGAAAGGTAAATAGAAACACGAACAATGAACAATAAATCAGACAAAATATGAGGAGAAGGAAGGAAGTATGGGAGGAGAGAAGAGAGATGAGGAAACAGGAAAAGACTGAGACGCCAGAGAGAGAAAATACACCAGATAAAAAAAACAAAGAAAAAAAAGGAGGGAGGGGAGGAGAATGAGAGAGGAAACGAGAAGAGAAGAAACAACGCGAGGGATGATAATAAAGAGATAACCTGAGAGAACAAGACTAGAATATTAACTAAGAATAATCAACTGAGGAGACAAAAAAAAAACAAGGAAAATGAAAGCTATATAGGAAATGAGGAATATATATGATAATCTGAGCAGAGGGAAAAATAAATAAGTTGAATAAGATGATGAAACTTGAAGAAGGAAAAAAGGAGGAGAATATAAAGAGGAGGAGGAGGAGGGGAAGGAGGAAGAGGAAGGGTGAGTAAGAGAAGTAAGTAGAGATGGGAAAGGAAATGCAGTGTGGGGGGGAGGAGGAGGAGGGACACAAGCAGGAGATATTCAAGCAGGAAGTGGATGTTGAAAGAGAAAAAAGAAATGAATCTCTTGCGGATAGATGAAAATAAAGATAAGATAAAAAAAACACTAAAACACACACAAACAAACACACACACACGGAAACAATCGCATTCATACACTTATTAATACATGATGTTTATTCACGACGTTTTCTTTTTCATGCATTACAAACAAAAAAGCAAGGAAAAATGAAATCTACTGTTATTCACGTCGCAACAACAATAGACGTAATAAATGATAATATAAGCGAGTAGCCGTGTAATTTTACTCCCCGCCACCCCCAGCCGACCACACTCACCACCTACGACGTTGGCCTTCTGCACGTGTGTGTGTGTGTGTGTGTGTGTGTGTGTGTGTGTGTGTGTGTGTGTGTGTGTGTGTGTGTGTGTGTTATTTTTTGCCTGTTATCCTCTATTTGTCTTTATCTAGCTATCCATCTATCTATCTGTCTATCTATCTATCTATCTATCTATCTATGCAGCTCTATCTATATTTTATGTCTATATTTTTCTATCTTACCGTCACAATTGTCTATTTATCTTTCTGTCTATCTTACTGTCCGTTTTCTCTCTTTATATCTCTCTCTCTCGTTATCTATATCTATCTATCTATGTACCATCTGTCTGTTCATTTATCTATCTTTTATGAAGCTATCTATTCTATCTATCTATCTACCTATCTGTCTGTTCATTTATCTATCCTTTATGAAGCTATCTATTCTATCTATCTATCTATCTATCTATCTATCTGTCTCTTCATTGATCTATCCTTTAACTACCTATCTATTCTATCTTTCTACCTATCATTTATCATCTGTCTCTATCCATCACTCTTCATCCCTCTCCACCGCCACCCGCGTTACACCACCATGCGCAAACAGGAAGAGTAATCATCGCCACCTTGCTGTTGTTGGTTGCGACAGAACACAAACTGAGTCACGGGATCGTCCACACCTCCGCCTCTGCCACCTCGTCACCCACCCCACCTACCCCACCCCCATAACACTCCTGAGTCAGCGAGTCACGTATTTAAGAAGTGTTTGTTTTGCCTCTGATTCATTGGGGTTATTATATTTCAGTGTCTTTTGTCTCTGTTTGTTTGCGGGTGTACCTCTTTGTGTCTGTGTCTGTCTGTACTCTTTCTCACACACACACA